>NC_025993.2:147890863-147918772 GCF_000442705.2 Elaeis guineensis
ACATGACACACAATGATATGCATATGCTTTAAAATTTATTATTAGTTATGGCCATCTAATTAGGAACTAGACTATCAACAAGGGCAGGCCAGGTAAAATTTAAATGCGCACTAGATCAGTAATTCCTAAAAAAAATTGTTATTCTCAAAATACTCTCTTACAATATTCAGAATTTTTAACTATTCTAGAATACCCTCTTTTCATATCAGCAAAATATATATACCTTACAATGTACTAAATCATAAATAATGTCTGTCAAAAGGATAGTGCACTTAGGAGGCACTAAGATGTACGGAGATTTGAGAAAAAAATTCTAGTAGTTTGATATGAAAAATGATATTGTACAGTATGTGACTTAGTATTTGGTGTGTTCGAATAAAAGCCAAGCATTAGAGACCTATAAGATCGCTGCAGTCCTCTTATCCTTTAGTGGAAATGGGGGTGTATTATCATGGATTTTGTGACTAGTTTGCCTAAGACATCTAGAGGTAATGATGTGGTGTGGGTGATTATTGATTGATTAACGCAATCAGTCTACTTCTTGCCATTTTGAGTTGGCCTCACATTGAAAAGATTGACAGACTTGTATATAGAGTAGATAATGAGGCAGCATAGTGTTCCAGTTATTATTATGTCATATCAAGATAATAGATTTATTTCATAATTTTTAAAGAGTTTTCATAAAGCCTTTGGTATCAAATTAGATTTTTTTAAAATCCAATTTTAATTTTTAATTTTGTTCTACTTTGTATTTAGTTTCTGTCTTCATATTTATTTTCACACATTCTTTTTTCTTTTCCTGTTTCTCTTTGTAGTTGTTTGTTCGTTCCATTATCTGTTTCTATACAACCAGTTTTAGATGTTTGGAATTTCCATGTATTTTATTTTCTTTTAAATCCACTTTTATATTTTATTGTATTTTAATTTCCTGTTTATTTCCCACAATTATGTACACTTTCATAAATCCATTTTTGTTTTCTTTTCGTTCTAATTGTTTTTATGTTTTGTTTGCTTGCCATATTTATGTTCACTTCATTTCCTTTTTTGAATTTGATTTCTTTATTTCTATTTTTGTTCATTATGTGGCTTTATATATTTAGTTATTTATTTTTTAAAATCCAGGTTTATATTCTCTTGGTTTTATTTTTGTTTTGCTTTTTGTTTCTTTCCATCTTTATATATTGCATTTCACATTTTGTTTTAAATTTCTTGTTTTGTGTTTTTGATTTCTTATATAGACAAATTTTTTTTTTCAATATGTCCAGTTCATTGTTTGTGTTCTTTTTAGGTTTTTTTTTTTTTATTCTACTTTCCTTCACATTGAGTAAATATTATTTTCAGAATACTAGAAATTTCTAAGATGAAATGGAGCTGAAACCTTATAAGCATCATCTGGAGATTTTTCCCCATTTGTATAGGTTACTTTGTTATGTTTCTGTTCTACAGTTTCTTGAGATTGACAACAGAAAGCCAAAGTGTTTAAAAGCTGATTGGTTCATTTTTAACTGTTTTTGGGGTCTTTTCAGAAGAATGGACTTTATGAAGTCATAAGAATCATTATTGGGATTTAAGATGGCTAGAGTGACCAAAACTATAAATTACTATTGCAAGAAATGTCTCGTTCTTTTGTTTGAATTGGTTGCATGTGTTTAATCTTCTCTCCAAGTGCACTCAAAATGGATACGAACTTTGGCCATCCTGTTCTTTCTGTATTGTTTTATGTCATACAGTGTTAGACCCTTGCAAGGATGTCTGATAATTCAAAATCCATGTGATTTCACAGAATATTATGTTTACTGTAGTTTCCAGTATCTCTACATTCATTCTCCCAAGATATTTTGTTGATCATCAGTCATTTTTCACTATAATTCTACTAGTATGCTAAGTTCAATGGCTGAAATTTAAATTCTTATTACTTTATGGAGTTACGACCTATGTCCTTGAGATTCGTTTTGATGTTCTTGCACTTCTTGGATTTTGTTGTCTCCTCTAATTTAATGGTTGATCTTTTATATTAATCATTTTTGTAGGACTTTTCTTTTGCTTATTTCAATGCTTGATGGGCATGGAGTCTGCAACTGTTTTTATGACCATTTTATATAGAATGCTGCTGCTGATCTTTTAATAATCATGTTGCGTGTGTGTGTGTGTGTGTGTTTTTTTTTTTTTGGTTCAACGGGACATGGTGGGCTAGATTTGAAGAGAACGGATGCTACAATCTCGATCTCACTCCTTTTTGTTTTGAGTTGGTTGTATGTCTGTATGTTGAATTTTCTTGCAGGGATTTCTAATGTGGCTATTAGAGAAGAGAAGCTGCAATTCCGTTTGGCAAGGAATTTCTGCTACAGGTATCTGTGGGATGAATAGAGACCGTGGGTCATCCGATAATTGTAACATGAACTTTTTTGGCTGCATAACATTATAACTTGACTGCAGGAATTTTTCATATGTGCTACATGACATTGAATTTTTGGTTAGGATAGTTAAGCAATATCTATTTAAATGGTCTGTTGCAGATATTCTTTGGATGATCACTGTCATTTTCTTGTCTTCCTGATCCGTCTTCTTATGTGCAGTAATTTAGAAATGCTTTTTGCTCTGCATGCAATTGATGCTCTTGAGAGCGTTTCCTATTTTATGGTTTCACCAGTACTGCTTGAATATTGATTTCCTTCTCTTCTCCAGTAGTTGATCTGTTGGAGCAATCTGCTTCTTGTCTTTTTCAGTTCATGATGGCTCTGGAGTTTCATGCATCCGTATGATCTCTAGTCATGGTGGAGGATTGTCTATGTTCTGCTTCGCAGGCAGCTTGGCTCTTGTGGTACACATCCATGATATTTTTTTTCGGATGTCAACTAGTAGTTTCAAAGATCTCCAAGTGTAATTCATCCCGATGCAAAGATCATGAAGGTATGATGTTATCTCCTTCACGTCCCGCACAGTTTGCTTTTTCTCTTGCCTATGTCAGTCGAAGATGGACCCAGAGTTTCTACATGTATCTTTATGGACCCTAGAGATTGTGGAGGATGGTTTGGGTGTTGCGGTACATTTAGTTCATAATATCCCATGTTCTTTTAAATATCTGATAGTTTCTTGAATTAAGTTTACCGATTTCCATGCACAAGCGTTTGTGATAGTGCAGGTCATCACTGATCTGCAAATGTGACAGTGGTATTGTTCTAGCATTGAGCACAATTTCTTTTTCCTTTATTGGCAGGTGTAGTTGATTTCAACAGTCGGAGAAACCTTGAAGGATGATGCCAGAATAAACCATTGCAGCGGGCATCTTATAGACGTCCAAAGAGCGATCAGGTTTTTCCAACCCATGCATATATTAAGCATGTGCATGGGTTTGGATAAACTCTAGGGGATACTTGGTTGAGGAGGGTGAGAGTCTGGAATCGAAATAAAAATGGATGACTCTCATTTCAACCATTTGTCATTTGGTTGGGAAGAGTCCCATTTTGATTCCAATTCTGAGGTGAAATGGGAATAGTCCAATCTACCTAGAACTCAATCTCCATTCTCTCCTACAGATTCAAATTTTTATTTCGATTTCGATTTCGATTCCAGTCACAAATTAAGCGCTTCAGAGGATTTGATCATTTCAATTTCGATTCTGATTCTGTTTGCGAATCAAGCATCCTCTAGAACCAAACTGGTCGGTTGTTTGGATTCGTTTGTTTCAGGCTCAAAATAGGATTGGGTTCTAATTTTCAGTAACTTGATCTATAGAGTTTGAGTTTGGGTTAAGAGACTGGGTAACCAAAACTCAAACTGTCTTGATCCCCACACATATATAATTAATTTATAGTAATTAGTTAAGAATAAACCAATACTTCTTCAAAAACAATAATTTATTGTTTTAAGAAATTCATAATCTAGTTGCTCATATGTTGTTCACTTTTGGATAATCCAAGAATTGATCTGAATGAATCTGATCTCGACTTGCTTGGTTTGGATCAGTTTTGATATTTTATTTAAGGCTTGTTTGGATGTCTAGACCCAAAATTTTATAGGATTTGTAAATTGAATCAGAACAATTAGTTAAGTTATACTAGATTTGACCTATATCTACAATAATCTAGAGATTGGAGTGGTTCTAAAAAAGAAGACCTAGAGAAATTCTTTGTGCACCGGCGGTAGTACAGAACCGCTCGTACTACCCGCAGTAATTGACTCGCGCATGAGATCGAAAGAAAAAAAATTTTTGTATGCCGTGCTTCGGCCCCACGAGAGCCAATCACCGCGGGCAACGCGTATTTTCTGCACTGCCCGCGGTGCACAAAGAATTTCTCAAAAACCTATAGGATTTGGGTTGATCTGCTCTAATGGTTGTTTGGCTTCTTAGAAAAATAATCCTAGTTTAGTCTAATTTAGCTGATTGTTTGAGTCCAGTCCATGAAATTTATGAGATTTTGTGCTCAGACATCCAAATAGACTCTCATGGGAATTAGATAGGATTTGGCTTAGTCTCTAACCCATGTGCATAATGATTTTCAAGGAACCTCCATACATAAGTGGGTCAGATATTCTATGTTCACTATTTATGATTTTTTTTTTTTAATAGGAAAGTAGCAGATGTAAGATGAATTTTCGTTTGACGGAACAGATGACTTCATAGTTAGATATGGTATTAATTTGTCGATTTGGAAGATTTGAATACATACCATCAGAGCTCTGCTCATTTGTTCTGTAAGTTTCTTATGTTAAAGATCCATCCAAATGGAAAAAGTGATTCCATGCCTATCTAGTTGTCAGGATTTAAGACCTCATCTGGAGGAATTATTCTAATATAAAGGATCCTAGGCATATCTCACTGGTTCTTTATGAGGAAGTTTCTGATTCAACTATGAAACTGTATATTTTCAATGTGGCATTCGAACCCCATGTTTGTCTTCAAAATCATCGCTTCTAGCTCAACCACTTTCTGCTCATCCTCTTGCTATTTCTCCTCCCGCTTGACCCTCCAAGACTTGGGCCTTTTGGCTTTTCATCTTCGGCACCTTGGTGATTGAGCCTTGGGGTGAAACTTTTGTAGAAATAATGTGCTCTTAGGGCTAGACTTGTGGAAAGTCTTCCCAAAGTAGGGAAATTAGAGTTGATGCCAATGACTCAGCAAGATTTCTAAGGGTTTATGATTTTAATCAGGGTTAGGTTTTACCTTATTAGAGGAGTAATTGGAAGGAGAAAGAGTGAGAGATTGCCCTAGTCAAGTTCTTCTCCCTCTTATCTTTGCCCACCATGAAGTGTGTGTGTGAGAGAAGTTTGTGATTGCATTGTAAATGTAAACAGTAAATTCGGCTATGTGTGAATATGAGCTATTGGTGGTCAAAATCCATGCGGTTTAATCAATTGAGATAGTCCATAACTCAGGAGGGTTCAGAAAAGGTTGAATCTGATCAGGGTTGGGGTTTACCTTTTTAAAAGAGTAATTGGAGGGAAAAAGAGTGAGAGATTATCCTGGTCAAGTTCTCTTTATCTTTGCTTACAATAATGTGTGCGTGGATGACCTTAATCAACTATCTGGTTGGAAAGTCACCGACCTAACCCACTGTGACGAAGACCAATGGTTGAGGTAGGCAGCCTATGCAAAAGTGCCAAGTTTGGGATAGTCTTAGAAGCATTAGCTAAAATTTGAGTGGCCTTTGAGATGGTCACTGGTAGGATTGAAATCGGATCGGATACTATCATATCCATATCCATATTTTTTTTTTTTGATGAATACTAATACAGATATGGATATTATTTGGATATAAAAATTTATATTCATATTTATTTTAAATAGATATTGATATAATTCGGATATCGAAAGCATAGATATAATTATAGATATAAGTTGGATGATTAAATTTTATGACTACAGAATTAAAGATATTATCAAATAGATAATAAATCAAGTCAATAGCATGTTTATATGACTTGTATATTTTTTTTAAAAATTAATAAATATTATATAAAATTATATAGGATTACAAGTAGATTCAGATATTCAGATACGAATCAGATAGTTGTCTATCTACATCTATATTTTTTTTTTGATAGATATTAATACAGATATAAATATTAGTCAGATTTTTATATTTTTATCTATACTCGTATTGACTCGAATATAAAAATGAATCCAAACAGATGATATCCATACCATTTTTACCTCTGATCATTGGAGCGTGAGCGGCCATGGGACGAGCCGTAGCTACCTTGGGAGTAGCCAGGGGAGTTTGAGCGGTGAGATTGAGGCGGTCACAAAAATGACTCCTGCAGTATCCTCGCAAGCCCTGGCTGGAACAGCTTCATGGGAAGCCTCCGGGGCAGGTGGATAGGCAGAACTGGGGAGGGCAGTGATCACCTTCACCTTGGGTGACCCATCCTAGATGACGCTCATTAGGCCTAATAGCCTTTGTCGAGTCCGATGCAATAGGGGGCCTCGGCCATGGTGGCAGATAAGTTTGCTGCTGTCTTCTTCTTCTTCTTCTTCGAGCTAGCTTCACTTAGTCTTTTGTTTGATGTGTCAAACAACTCGTTGGTTTTGAACTTTATTGCAAGAACAAAGATGAACAAATTAGCCAATTGAGTAGTTGCACTTGGTAAAAAACAAAAGCGAAGAAAATTACCCTTGACAGAAGTAGGATCGAGATCCGCATTCACCAAAGCCAAGCAGCTCTGCAAAAATTGAAGTCTTCGAAGGACATTGACCATTCCTTGCTTTTTGTTCGACGTGATGGGGTAGATGCTCAGTGCCTTCCCCCTCAGCATCTTTCATCGCATCCAAAAGCCCCATGAAGCCGAGATGATATAGAAAAATTGGTCCTTCATACCATGGATAGAGGAAGGGCTTTGAGAAAGATCCTGCTATCTTTTGTCCCAAGGATATATCTTCACTTGAAAGAATGCTCAAAGTAGCTCTATGTCGGGATGATCCCGTGAAGCTTTAGAAAGCAGGATCTAATTATCATCTTCCAAGCATTGAGCATGTGGTAGGCTGGAATGAGCTGTTACTAAGCCTGCAGATGAATAATAATCAAAGGATTTAGGAGCCTTAGTCCCATTCTCAGAGTTTTCTTGTAGGAGGCAATCTAATTTTTCCAAGGCGATGGTGCCCGATCAAAAGGACCGAGTAACTCCAAGGTGAAGTTTCCAGGGATGTGGAACTTGACTTGGATCTGATCAAGTTCAGACTCTTCTAGGACACTCTTCTCATCATCCAAACTTGAGATAACCTTGGATCGGGCTCCGCTCGACCACATGGAAGCTTGGTTATGAGGACCATAATCTACTTTCTCATTGTCTGTGGATCACTTCTTAAGCGATGGATCCATTGCAGAGGGACAAAAGGACAAAGAAAGGGAAAGAACGAAAGACTTGAAGAAGGCTAAAGAAAAGTTTGGAAGGCAAAGAACCTATCGGAAGAACTCTGGTAAGAACGGTAACTCCGATAGAAGCGTGGGAAGTATATGACCATGGAAACTTGGTTGCGGTCTCTCTCTCTCTCTCTCCCCCCGAGCACCAGAATGCAGAGGACCCAAGGGGGAGATGCAGTAGTCGCCTGTCTTATTAGAGCCTTGTATGGTTTGGAGTGGCATGATAGTTCACCTATCCTAGCCAATCTTTGCCACTTGTCACTCGGACATTTGCCTGCAAATGATTACGCAGATCGTCATTGGCCAAATGTTTGATCATTGCGTCAATACTCCCATCACGAATGATACTATTTTGGGAAGCACAGGTACCAGCACATCCTTTATAAATGCAGTATCCAGAAAATTTGTACAGCAAAATTGGAAGGAGAATTGTAGCAGCTTGACTTCAACGCTTGATTCCGTAGCTCAACTGGTCGTTCTCACCAGTAAATCTACTTCCCTTAGCTCTATCTAACAAGTTATTTCGGTCTTAAAAGTAGGGAGTAAGTAATATTCCTCAGACTCAACTGCCGCTAGTATGGAAGACTGAACCAATTAGAGCTCATCAGGATGCCTCCAATCAATCAATAGAAGCCTACCATGTGGCCAAACCAGAAGCATGTGTAGAATTCGAATTCTCCTCTAGCTAGCGATATCTCGATCATGACTACAAGCGGTTTCTATAACCGTGCAGGTAAAATACTGGAGTGTGATGTGCGGGCAAAATGCTCGCATGTGATCATCAGAACGTGTGATCGGTTACCAAAAATGACCGATTTGCATTCCTAAATTCTTCTGTGACATTTGCCGTGTGATCAGGAGACTCTCTAAGTAAATGTTCTCGAGCTCTTTTCTATGCTTTTGTACTATATCACCTTGCCACTCTCATAGCACCACTGTTTTTTGAGAGTTTGTTTGACTTATGCATTGAAAGATCTTCCATCAGATATTATTCGATGAGAGGATCTTTTTGTTTGTATTGTTTCAGATTGAATTCGGCATTGATGTGAGGATCTGAATATGGTCTTTTCTTTTCAGCATCACCTCGAGAGCGACCAGTATTAGGACCATCACCATTTAAGCATAGCGGCCATCACCACCTTTTGGTACATGAACATCCTTGGTTGACCCCTTCAGCCTGATTCCGCCAATCATCTGAGCTCTTCAACACCTTAGCTAGTTTGGCAATTGAGATGGATTGATTTCCGATGGCAATAGGATAAATAAATGCTGACATTTTGTATTTATGTGTGAAGTCTTCAAGCAAATCCTGCTAGCTTGTTTTTAAATATCTTCATCCCATGAAAATCGGAAAGATGGTTTTCTTTAGTTTATTACTCGCCAAAATGGTTTGTAGTGCCTATAGGCGTGACTATAATCGGTTAAAAAAAATGTGTGTGTAACTAAACATGTGCTCAACCAAGATGATGAATAATTTTGGGATATTTTTGATATGGATAGAAAATCCTACCTCTAAGTTGAAGATGTGAGTAAGCTGTGGTAGCTGCCAACCTTAATCTTGTTGACTTAGATCCAGTCGATCCTCCCCTCTGCCGACCCAAGGTGCTTCAGTTGATCATGATCGATATGCTAGGAAGGGTTGGCTTCGAGCTTTCGCATGGTTTCTTAAATCTCTCGGCAATCGAAAACAACCGGCAACAAGGCAATAAGGCAATGGGTCCGATCTAACCTTGATGCTGGTTGACCAAAGCCGATATTTTACAAAAATATTATATTTGATATTGTTACCCAATTTAGGCCAGCTAGGAAAATCTCAGAATCAGCGTGACAGCCTGCTGTGAGTAAATAAGGAAATAACAAACTTATCTCTCTACATAAAGTAGGAAGCACCAGGCATGTCTCGCCCAATAAAGCAGGATTAATCGTCTGATTCTCTTTCCTTCTCATAGCTCTTCAGCCTCTACCTATAGATAGAGATCTATAGGGGATCTCCAAGGATGCAATCTCTCTCTCTTCCATTCACTTTTTACCATCTATTTTTGAGTTTCTAACTTGAGCATCAGAGAGTCTCCACTGGAAGCAACTCTAGCTAGGAATTTTTTTTACAGATCTAGGTACTGTCATCCTGCCGCTACTATCCACTTCAGCCACTCTGACTTTTAAGTCTAAAATTCATAGTAATCGATTGATGCTACAGGAACAACGTAGGCCCATTTTCAGGAAGGAGCATGAGACCAGCAATAATGCAGCTGCGCAGAACATCTTTGTGATGTTCCAATGCCACGACAACCCAATTGGTGAAAAATTTGGTTAAAAATTATACCCTGATTCAGCGGCCAAAGGCCCCCTCTGCAGCCATCCCAATCGGCTGTAAGGGTGAACCTAGGCCAGTTCAATATGCTAGTCGAGAAAGTACAGGTGCTAACCATGGTGGTCCATGCCATGCAGCAATCGTGTCATGCTCCAGAGGCATCTCGATTGGAACCACTGCAACCTCCATTACACAGTTCGGAGTAGGAAAGGCAAACGTGATTAAGTCGATCTAGGAGTCTTGAACAAAGGAGGTGCTCTTCCATCCTTCATTTTGACAAGGGATCTACTTCGGGTTGATCTCCATCATGACACACAGAGGCTTATATGGCGCATGATACTGATGTTGATAGCAAGCTCCAAGAGATGAACCAACTAATCAAGACATTACATCATCAAGCCTTAGATTGAAATGATGGAATCGATTTTCGTATCGATTCATCCTTCAACAACAGGATCATGTAGCAGATGCTGCTCGTCCACTTCAAGATGCCATAATTAGCAATCTTCGATGGGTCGACTAATCTGGTGGATCATTTAGAAAGCTTCAAGGCTCTTATGCTCATTCATGGAGTAAATGACTGAATCCTGTGCTAAGCCTTTCCTTGCATATATAAACCATTTTTAGGGGACTTTCCAAGTAAATATTCTCGAGCTCTTTTTTATACTTCTATACTATCATCTTGCTGCTCTCATAACATCGCTATTCCTTAAGAGTTTGTTTGGCTAAGGCATCAGAAGATCTTCCATCATATATGATCCAACAAGAGGATCTTTTTGTTTGTATTGTTTTAGGTTGGATTCGGCATGATGTGAAGATCTGGATATGGTGTTTTCTCTTCAACATTGCCTTGAGAGTTACTACTATTGGAATCATCACCATTCAAGCACATCAACTGTTGTCGTAAGGCTTAGATTAGGTTTTGACATGGCTGAAGCTGGACGTCGATCGAGATCTACGATGCCCGAGGATATTTGCAAAGAAAGTCCATACTCATCAGGGATGTTCTGGTGGGGGACCTTTCAATGCTTAAGTTAAAGCTTTCGAAATAATAGAGAAAAAGGATCATAAGAGCAGAGCAGAGCAAAGCTACTGAGTGTTTATGGGTGTTCTTACTTGCTTATCTGAAGGTCCCATTCATGTCTCTTTTATTTGGAGGTTGGGCCCGTAGGCCGCTAGCTGAAATCTTTATTTATTAGGCCTTGCTCTGCAGGTCATTTGGCCACGTTCTGATTTTCATTATTGGGAGAATCTCTCCTACATCTCTTACACCAAAATTGTTAGTTGTGGATGTCAGGCACATGCTTCACTTACACGACTGGCTGAATGGGTAGTTCCTGAATTCATAGCTAGTGTGACCTCACTATCTTATCTTGGGCATGATCAATGGAGGATTAGTCTCGATCAGTGGGTCTCTCCTACAACATATACCCCTTACTCTCGAGTTCGAAGTAACTTTTGGATTTCGAGCAAAGAGAGTAAGTATCTTGTTGTTGAACTGTCGATTCAATTCCTTCTTGGAGGCGTCAACATTACTGCTTTCAAGAAGAACTTCTGAGGATTTATGAAGCGTTGTTTCATAGCTAACATCATCTTTATTAAGGAGGGAGCTCAAGAAGTTGCACAACGGTGCTCTCGAGAGAAGAAATCGAGAGACTGCTCTTGGACTCCCCTAGGATCCGCCATATGGCAAGTCATGGTAAGTTGCGAAGCATGCTTCATAAGTTATCCTACATGGTTTAATTAGATAAAGATATGATGAAAAGCCGCATGGTTCGCCACTTCAGATTGGCCAAGTGGCAAGATCTGATTATTCGATGACTAGATCCACACCATCAGTTGCCTGTATAAATGGATTATCTATTCGATAGGATTTCCTACCATCCTATTGGTAGTTGCTCTTTTGTCATTATAGTTGTTAGAGAAAAGTTCTCTTTTATTTGTCTAGTAGTTATGAAGCCATCGCTGTCATCTGTTAAGTTAGCTATTAAGAAGAAAATGAGTTCTCATGGGGAGTCCTCATCCAAGAGGATAAGGAGCACCCAGCCAAAACTTTTCATCTCTGACTCGTGGCAGTCCTTGACAGGGATTAGGTCAGCCACGGCCATGAGGCCGCATGTTGCTGTGTTGGGGTGGCTCCAGGCTCCTTTGTCGGGGTGGGCCTTGCTTCCCTTTGGATGGTTGGTGAGGTTTGAGGTGGTCCCTCGTCTGCTTAGGGGCAGTCGAGGTTTCATCGAGGCTGCAATGGAGGTTTCTATTGAGACTAGGCTCTGATGCATCGAGGAGTACAAAGTCTCGATGGATTTTGAAGTTGAGCTCATCGAGGCATCTTCAACTAAGTTCGTCTAAGGCTTCGAGGATTTCAAGGTGCATGTGAAGAAGATGGTCTCAAAGCTGGATCTGAGACACCTCCGCCCTTGCAACAATGATGAGGAGGTCGGGACATCTTCTTCAGATGAAGACTAGATCTTCATCTTTTTGTATTCACTTTTGGGCATCTTCATCTCAACAAAATTCTATAATAAAATTTTTCAATTAATAAAAAATATATATTTTAATTTGTGTACCTCTCATTTGAAATTTTTGCTTCTTTGTGATATTGGTGTAGTCGATATTTTGTCTTGGTCAAGAGCTCAAATGGTTTAGATGGGTTGGCCGAATTAGTTTCGTGCTCGAGCTGAAGTCTTCTTTGACATTGTTCAAAGCTTTTGCTTCGTCTGTATGTGTTAAATGGATTTTTGAAAGTGGCAGATTTGCACGCATACCAAGCGTTGAATGCAAATCAGAGAAGATGATTCACCTCGATGTTACGTGGCAGGAAGCCATATAGTCCGAAGATGTGACAAGGCTCACACTTAATGTTGGTATCTATTTTCTAGAAAGTGCAGCTTCTGAGGCTATTACAATGGCGACGTTTGTCGTATAACCAGTGGGGCATTCGAATGCGCTTGGACCTGTCCTTTCTATAAGTAGGAGCTCTACTGTGTGAGGCTGATATTGGCTTGGTTATTTTCCTCAATGTCATGGTAGAGCTGTCTCATCAAGTGTCGAAGGGTTGTCGGTGCTTTTTCTGGCTTGGGAGATATCCTCCTCCCTTCAATCAATTGTTGGGTGCTTCGAGGTGCGCTTCAGTGGATGTCCCACTTTGGCATGGGAGATATTAAAAAATCCTGTTGCTTCAGTTGAGGTGTTACAGAGGTGATCATCTAAGCTTTTTATTGCCTTATCCTCCATAGTCAGGTCTTGGACCTTTTTAGAAGGCCTGTTTCTTCTCTTGTTCGATATAGCTTTCCGATCTTCCCCGGAGGTGCACTGTGAAGGTGAATAGGTTTTCGAAAGGGAAGCGTCCATGCCATTGTTGATGTCTTTTTGACAAGGACTAGGGAGTGTCGCAAGATGGGGAGTCCTATGATCTTCATCGGGGATCGCATCATGCTAAAGCAAGGCTCATGCTCTTGAGGTGTCTATTGGGCCTGAGCTTTCCTCTTTCTTTTTTTTTATTGTAACGAGTTTCACTCGATTAAAATGTAATGAGTTTCTCTAAAATGCACATAAATCTTTTAAGTAAAATATTTTTTTTCATTGAGGCTCTTTTTCGTGAGTCATCCAGCACTTCTCCTTTTTTTGGGATGAGTCAACTCTTGGCTTCTGCTGGTAGTGTGAGATCTCTAAGGAATTAATCTTTGTTAGCTTCAGTGGGCCGTATGGCTACAATTGGCCACCTATGGCTATAGTGGGCCACATTGAATTTTTTAGGAGGCTATCTCGATTAGCTATAATGGGCCATCTCGGCGACTGTGGTCATCCATAACTATAGTTGGCCATGCTAATGGCTATAGTGGGCTATCTTAGCTACAGTAGGTCGTATGAATATAGTAGGTCATCTGTGGCTATAGTGGGCCATGTTAGATTTCTCAAATGATTGTTTCAGTTAGCTACAGTGGGCCATATGGCTACAGTGGGTCGTGTGGCTATACTGGACCACTCGTGGTTACACTGGGCTATGTTGATGGTCAGACGGTAGCTTTTTCACGATCGTATGAATCATCGGGGAGGACTTCTCGGACGGTAGCTTTTTCACAATCGAGAAGATTTTCTCTCGGTCCGAACTATCCGAGGATCTTCTTGACTCCTCTTCTTATTGGAGATCTTCTTCAATTCCTTCCACCTGCTTGCGGAGCTTTCGAGCTTCCTTTGCCTTGGTGTGCTTCTGAGTTTGGGCCAGCAGATTAGTATAATCCCTCGAAAACTTTTTATCAAGGGAGAAGGTAAGGGGCTCATTTTGCAAGCTTCGTTTAAGTATTGACATTACCATATACTGATCGAGGTCTCGTACCACTACAATAAAATAGGTTATTAGCAATGAAAAATTTTTGTCTCTAATAACTGATTTTCATCGCAAATAATATTAGCGACGAAATTTTGGTAGCTAATATTTCGTCGCAAATAATCCCATCATTGATAATATTTTACGATGAAATTTTTTTTTTATCGCTAATAAAAGATGTTTGCGATGAATATTTTTCATTGTTAAAAAAAATTAATGAAAAAATTTAATCTAAAAAAAATATTTACGATGAAAAATTTTTATCGCTATTATTTGCTAAAATTTTAGTGACAAAAATTTCCATTGCAAAAAACTATTTTTGTAACAAAAATAATTCATCACTATTAATTTAATAAAAAAATTATTTAAAAAAAGTTAAATTATATTAGCAATGAAAAAAATTCATCGTAAATAAAATTATTTATGATGAATATTTTTTTATCACTGTTAATTATATATTTATTGATAAAATAAATTATGTTAGTAAAATAATTTTGACAATGAATATTTTGTCAGAAATAATTTTATTGCTAATAATTTAGTCATATTTTTTTAAAAAAATTGGAAATATATATTTTAAATTTAAATATATAATATTTTTTATAAATTTAAAAAAATAAAAATAAAAAATTTACATAATAAATTGATAAATATATTTTATTATTTTATTATATTAAATTAAAATTATAAAATATTTGAAATAAAAAAATACATCAGTAAGCCGTCAAATATCGACATCTGGAGAACGAGTTGGGGATGGAGAGTGCTCAACAGAGCTCAGACCAATGATGGAACTCGGATTGGTCTGCTGCTGCCTCATCAGCTGTATCGTCTGCTCCATCTGTGCCATCCACTCCATCATCTGGATCTGAAAGCGTTGGTAGTCATCGACACGTGCAACCAACTCCTGAGCTCACTGTCGATCCTCGACAGTCTGCCTCTGCACCTCCGTCAGTCGAGCCTCACATGCAGAATGGATGTCCGCCCTAGATGTGCGTGAGGATGAGGGAGCAATGATCTCATACCCTAGAATCCTAATATAACAGGATCTTGTACCGAGCATCCGATCACAGATCTCATCATCTGTGGGTGCGATCGAGCCCTCAAAGATAGACTGGGATCTAATCTCTATCATACGATCTTGAAAATTAAAATTATAGTTATTTTAATTTTATAATAAAAATTAGATTACGAATGAAAAATAATTAAAAAAATTTATAAATAGCTCCTGGCTCCCCATCGTCTACTCCTCCGACCATCGCTGGTAGGTCCACTGGTAGATATCGATCATATCAGGAAGCTCGCCACTCTCAGTATCTCTCTACAATTTAAGAATTAATTAAAAAAAATTTAAATAACTAGAGAATTATATGCTAATTAAAAATTAAAAATTACCTATCATGTACTCCATGTGATGAGCAAACGATCTCAAACCCCCACAATGCAGCACGGTCTGTCTCATCCGGTTAGCCGCATTTTGGGCACATCATCTTTGTAAAATTATCAGTAAAATTAGTAGATAAAAAATTTAATTTAAGAATAAATGATTAAGTCATTAAATTATAAAAAAAATTTAGATATGTAACCTGATATGTCAGATCCTCGTACTGCCAGCATATAGTAGTCCAATCATCTACGGTGATGCTGTTATAGGGCTGCTGCCGTGCTGTCTCCTCCCTATGATCCTGCACCATCCGATACCAATGCTGATGCATATGATGGCGATAGTCCTTGAAATGCAACGATAACTGAATGTCGATGGCTCACCTCATACGATCCTCCTCAAAATTAGTGATATCAAATACACCTTGTCAATAACAAATATTAGAAAAATACTATGCAAATTAAATATTTATAATATAATTTATTTTATCTGTAAGTGGGTGTAAAAAATCTCTCTCTGAGCTGGTAGAATATGATGCCAATCGAAAAACATCACAGAGGCATAACTGCGGCATATGATGCCAAGCTCAGTTTGCCATGGGTCACACCATCCCCTAATAAGTCTAGTGTGGCCGACCAATATCTCGATCTGGAGATGCTATCTCGGGTGCTCGCATCTCCAACGCTCCAGAGCGAGGTTCTTCGATGGACCTCACCCTCGCCTCACCACTGATGAGGACTCATCTGAAATAATAATAAATAAATTATTAGTACGATCCAAATAAAAAAATTAAATTTTATTATATATAAATTGTAATAGTTAATACCACTGGGACCCACCTCACTGGGATCTGTCAGTGTAGGACCCTCTGACAGTGAAACCAGTGTGGCAATGGAGATCGATGGAGGTGCCTTAACCTCTGAGGCATCTGCAGAGAGCTGTGAATGCGAACGTCGTCGTCTGTCTCCTGGTGTCATATCTACAGGAATTGAGATATAAATAAATATAATGTTGAATAATAATAGTAGAATCAAATAATATTCTAATAAATATAATTATATCGCATATCATTATTGGAAGACAAAATTGAACGAAGAATATAGATCTACTCATCAATATTCGTTTCTTCCTAGATGTATAGATCCTCGTCCGAATCACAGTAATTGATATATGTATCGTCTTCTATCTCATCATCATTTATGAATTGATCATCGCCCTCCGACTCATCAAGATTAAATACAAAATCAGCTTCAACTTCATTAGACGGAAGATCAGCCCTATTCAAAGGTGCCGTTATAAGTTCTTTATCAACCAAAAGCTCGACTAATGTTTGTTCTTCTTGCTGAAAAGCTTCCTCTTTATGTAAATCCAAATTTTCATCCATCTCTAATCGAGTTGGTATATTATATACGCCTCTAGGTATTATTTTTTGCACAATATGCCAATTACCTCGATACTTTAGATCCTTCAAATATATTACTTGTTTCGCTTGAGTTGCTAATATATACGGCTCATTTTGGTATCATGTTCGTGCAAGATTTACACTGATAAATTATGAATCGGTATGAATATCGATCTTTTTATTACTAATATCCCACCATTTATACTGAAACAAAAATACAGTATTACTGGATCCATACTTCAGTTTTATGATATCTACCAGTACACCATAATAATCAATCTCTTCTTCTCTTTCATATCCTGTTGTAGCAATTTTACTATTTTGGGTCCGTCATTGCATCTCAAGCTTCCTTATGTGAAATCTCATTCCTTCAATGATATAGGATGTGTAGTGATTAGCCCTTCAATCGGGACCACATGCTAAATCGTGCAACTTATTGGTTGCACCCACTTCTTTATTGAAATACTTATGTTTGATCTACATTATAAGATAAAAAATTATATTGGTTTAAATAATATTATTTATAAGTGAATAAATAACATATCACTAATGCAACTTACAAGATTATCAAATTATTTTATAAATTTTTTCCTATATCGATCATCGACATTCGTATTATTCTCTTTACATAGTATACTCTTGTGCTCACAGTAAGAAGTTATGATTTTTAATTTTATATCAATATAAATTTTTTTTTTAAAATTAAATAGTATGGTAAGATAATATTTACTCAATAAAATCTTCAATTTCTTCATAATTATTTAGAACGTAAAAGTGTGCTTTGGATAGCTCGTTCACATCCATAAATTCATATCTCTTTGCACCAATAGGTCGAACCATTTGTCTAAATATAGATAACGTCGGTTTATTATCACCCCGTTCATGGTTTGCATTACGATCTGCATGATTGAATCTTATTTCGATATCGTCAAGATACATCGAGCAGAATGTGACATACTCAGTAGCTACATATGCTTCCACTATAGACCCTTCAAGCCTTGCTTTATTGCGCACATATTTTTTTAAGGTGCACAAGAATATGCAAATAAAAATAAATTTAAATTTTAGAAATATATTTACATCTTATAATTAATATGATAAAGTATGTATAATTTTTTTATCTTTCAATAGGATACACCCATCGATAATGTACCGGTCTGGCCAAAAGAGTTTTTTTTGGAAGATGAACAGTCAGATGCACCATAACATCAAAAAATAATGATAAATTTTTTTTTTCTAACTTACAAAGAATGAGTACAATATCTTTCTCTAAACTCTCAAGTAAGTTAATCTTCAATTTTTGGTAACATAGTTCTCAGAAGAATACACTCAGCTCAATCATTGCAGTTGGACCATCACCACCCAAATAACCATGCATGACCACAGAAAGCAAACGTTGCATCATCACATGGGAGTCATGACTTTTCATATTGAAGATATTACCATCGTTGTTCCCAATGCACCGCGATACATTTGAAGCGTATGCATCAGAAAATTTTACGATTTTGAATCATCCATAGAAATTCTTCTTTTCCTCTCCAAACAGTGAATAACATACGGATGACATAAAAAATCTCTCACCTCAATGAACTAAATGCAACTCCAGTCGGATTCTCATTTCCTGCAAATCAAGACAAATTTTTGTGCCATCTTTTATTTTTTCTAAAATATTTCATACAGTACCGATGATATTATCATAAATATTTTTTTCAATGTGCATTACATCCAGATTATGATGAAGTAGTACTGCTTCTAATACAGTAGTTCGAAAAAGATACTTCGCTTCATCCAATTCAGCTCAGCTTCAGTATACTTTCGCTTGCGAGTATCTGATATTTTTTTAAATTGGACGTTTCTAATGATTTCAAGTTATTTTAAAATTTTTGCTCCACTTAACTCCTTAGGTGACGGACGTCGATCGGACTTACCATCAAAATATTGATTATAACGGATCCTCCAAGAATGATTAGTAGGAAGAAACCATCGATGACCCATGAAACATATTTTTCGTCCATGCTTTAAATGTAAAAAGGATGCATCCCTATTGCATATTGGACATGCAAGATATCTTTTGGTGCTCTATCCAGATAAATTTTTATATGCTGAAAAATCATTTATGGTCCATAGAATCGAAGCATGTAACTTAAAATTACTTTGACTCACAGAATCATATGTCTGTACCTTATTTTTTCATAACTCCTTCAAATCATCAATTAAAGATCATAGATATACATCAATTTCATTACCTGGTACTTTCGGATCCAGAATCAACAGTGACATAAAAATAAATGGTTCTTTCATGCACTTCCAAGGTGTCACATTATATACAACTAGTATCACAGGCCACATGCTGTAAAAGGTACTCAGATTGTCAAAGAGATTAAATCTATCTATTGCTAGATTAAGCCAGATATTACGTGGATCACTCATAAAGTACGGATGCTTTGCATCGAAGTCTTTCCACACTAAAGAGTCGACCAGGTGGCTAAGTATGTTTTTCTCTGGAACCCACTGCTCATAATGCCATCTCATTTTTTCAGCCGTCTTTGTGGACATATACAACCTTTGAAGTCTTGAAATCAATAAAAAATATCTCAAAATCTTTTGAGGTATCTTCTTTGCTTTCCTATTATCAATTTTGTATCTAAGCTCACCGTAATTCGGACATTCAGTTGCTTGTTCGTTATCCTTATAAAATAATATGCAGTCATTTTTGCAGGCATGTATAGGAGTATAGCCAAGTTTTATTTTTTGCACGTATATTTTTGCTTCAGAATATAATTTTGAAAGTTTCTCTCCTTCGGACAGAGCTGCTTTAATCAATGTTAAAATTTGATCAAATGACTTCTGACTCCAACGGTTCATGATTTTAATATGAAGTAATTTTATCAAAAACTCTAATTTAAAAAATTTTATACAATTTGAATAGAGTGGCTCTCGTGAATCTCTTACAACCTTTGCAAACTATTCAGAAGTCCCTTCTACCTCAAGCCGGATATTATGCTCATGATCAGAATTACTTTCAGATGCAGCAGTATTCATGTGTACATTTGAACAAGTACCTTGATGTAAATCATTTAACAATGCTCTAATACCACTATGTTCGATAGGTCCAGCACCATCAATACTATCATCTTCAGTATCGTCATCGTCGTGCACCACTTCTTTCGGATCATCCTCTCTATGCCATATCCAATAAGTATACTTCTTATCCATACCATAATGTAGCAGATGTTCCTTAACAAGTGTTATGTGACGATATATCAAATTGACACATCTCTTGCATGGATAATTTATCCGACTAGCACTGTTAGCCTTATACCATGCAAAGTCAATGAAATCTCGAACTTCTTTTCGATATTTAGGCAAAAAAATACCTCTAGCATTCATCTAACTTTTGTTGATATTCATCTAACAACAAATACAAAATCATTAACAACCAAAATAAAGTTTAGTGGTATTTTGGATCCTGATCTGAATTTTGGATTGAATCGCATTCCGAATTTCAGCTAAAATCCCGATCTGGATCCAGATCCGGACCACTTGATACAAAATGCATGATCCCATCCTTTTCAAATTATTACTAACAGGTGTGGCTCTATCCCTTTCAAAAAAATAATAATCTCATTATTGTTATTAGTGGATATTTCGTCTCATTTTCGTAGAAATTTTGGCAGCATCTCCCCATGGTTCTCCAAGTATACGATATGGATATGGTCCCTGCACACCCTATCTACCATATACCTAGAGAACAATAGACAGATAACTACTGATACTACATAATAAAATAAAATATCAACTATTAACAACAATAATATTATTACTTTTCCAAAAAGTCCGAATACGGAACATCCAAGTTTCGATCTCGATGAAGATCAAAATTTTAACAGAAATCTACGGCTCAATATAATTTAAATACCATCTTTGAACGTGCATTCAAAAATAATTTTTTTAATTTATTAAAAAAGAATAACTTCATATTGAAATTTCTTCATTAGAAATTTTAATAAATTTTTTTTTTAAAATAAAAATATTTTTTATTTATAATTTCAATGGCATACAAAACAGCATATAAAATAATTTAATTATAACAAGTAACAGCAATGTGCATTGTGTTAGTGAAAAAATAATTAGTCAAATAATTAAATAATTTCAGCGGTAACACTAAAAAATAATATGCAACAATTATAATAATTTCAGCATCATGTTTCATCCTCATGAAGACCTGACCTGACCCGCCCCATCCCAATCCCACCTACCCTAGCTCGACCCGATGCGGATCAGACCAGACCCGACCCGACCCGACCCACGCCAACTCCACCCGCCCCGCCCTCGCCTGACCCGACTTGCCCCATCCTGACCCGAACCAGAACCGACCCGACCCGAATCCTACCATCCCCGACTCGCCCCATCCCAGCCCTATCAGACCTGACTCGGCTCCACCCGACCAGCCCCAGCCCGACCGGACCCGCTCCGGCTCCACCCGACCAGCCCCAGCCTGACCCGACCCTGACCTGACTTGCCCCACCCCGACTTCACCGTCCCCGACCCCAGCTCGACCCGATCTGACTCCATCCGACCCGCGCCAGCCCGACCCGCACCATCCCAGCCCGAACTGGAGCCGACCCGACCCGGACCCTACCACCCCCGACCCGCCCCATCTCGGTCTGACCCGCCCTAGCCCGACCGGACCTGACCCGACTCCACCTGACCAGCCCCAACCCGACCCGACCCTGCCCGACTCGCCCCGCCCTGGCTCGACCGTCCCCGACCCCAGCCCGACCCGATCTGGCTCCACCCGACCCGCGCCAACCCGATCGGACCCGACCCAACCGGCCCCATCCAGGCCCGACCCATCCGAACCCACACATGCTCGGCCCACAGCCCGTAGGCCACGCGTGCCCGGCCCACCGTCCCCGGCACAACTGCACCCCGGCTTGCTGTTACCGGCTCCGGCTCTGGCTCTGGCTCACCGGCCCCTCCTTGGCCCACCGTTGTCGGCCCGGCCCGTAGGCCCCGGCATAGCCACGATCCGACCCCATCCTGGCTCACCATCACCGGCTCCGGCTCGGCAGACCCGACCCCTCCCCAGCCCGCCATCGCCAGCCCCAGCACGCCCCGACATGCAGGCCCCGGCATGCCCCAACACGCAGGCCCCACGTGGTCGCAACCCGCAGGTCGCATGTGGCCGCGGCCTGCCATCCCGGCCCAAGCACGCTATCCTCGGCACACCGGCCCTAGCATACCAGCCGCAGCACGCTGGGCCCGGCACGTTCCCCATCTCTGTCCTCGGCCTGAACCCACCCCCCCCAAAAAAAAGAAGAGTCGACTCGCCGGCTCTGGCTCATCGGCCCTGGCCAGTCGTCTACCCCACATCGTCGTTCGCAGCTTGCCATCGTCGTCGCGGCCTACAGGCCCCACATGGTCGCAGTCCGCCATCGCCATCGCTGCCCGCAGGCCCCACGTGGCCGCGGCCCGCCGTCCCGGCCCAGGTGCACCATCCCCGGCACATCAGCCCCGGCACGTTCTCCGTCCCCTGCCGAAACCCACCCAAAAAAAAAAAACAGAGATGAAGTCGACTCACCTCGATGGCGATGGTGGAGGAAATCGGGATGGCTGAGGAAATTGGAGGCATGCGGGACGTCGGGGGTGGAGGAAGCTCATGGGAGGGGGAGGAAGCCGGACTGTCGAGGGGGCACAAGAAAGAAAAATGAGTTTCCAATGGGAGTTGATGGGACGCGGGGTATTAGCGACGTAAATTTTCATCGCTAATAATCAATTTTCATCATAAATAATTCGAACAAAAAATATTTGCGATGAAAAATTAATTTTTGTTGCTAATAATTTTCGTCAAAAAAAAAATTTTGCTGAAAAAATTCAACTTTGAAAAAATATTATTGATGATGAAAATTTTCTATTTCGTCACTAATTACATAATTAGCGACGAAAATTTTTTTCATCGCTAATAATTAATAAAAAATTATTTTTTATTTAAAAAAATATTTCTTCTGACCAAGTCTTGTTTTTCGTATTATTTTCTTTCATTTATTTTTCATTCATCTCTTAGCCACAATAATGCAATAACATATGTATATATGTGTGTGTATATATATATATATAGCTGATGTAGTAAATATATCAACTTTCCAGAATATTTTAGTAATGAAATGGATGAACTATGGTAAGAACAAAGACTTGCAATAATTCTGTGGCTTCTCATCGATAGTCATCTCGACAAAGCATGGGTGATGTAGTGCAAGCATCCACTCCTCAAGGGCCTATACCACCATCTATTATAGAGGACCCATAATGATTCAATGACCTGATTCGACAGGTCCAAGCATTGACCAACACCATCCAGCATTTACAGCAAACCACAAAGCAATGACAACCCTCGCAACATGCTCCTTAAACTGTGCCCTCTCCATATAGCCAGCAAAACTGCTTCCAGAGAATCCCCCTCGAGGTACGCATCGTTCTGCCTTGATCGATCGACAATCACCGTCCCATCAGGATCCAGGCATGAAGAATAATGGCAACATTCTCTGGTCTCCTCCAATAGAGATTCGATCTTGGGCTACTCTCCGTCCCTCACAAAATCTCGTCGGGAGGAGGACCTCAAGCAAAAGGTCCGAAAGATCGAATGTCATCTGGACGAGATTCAAATGGGCAACCAAAGGAATAACGACATCCTCGGCTTCAATTTCCAACCATCTTTCTCTTGATCCATCCTCCAAGAATTGATTTTAGATTGGTTCAAGATGCCACAGATAGAGCCTTATAAAGATTGAGGATCAGAGATATCTTAATATTTTACATACTTTTCTTGTGCACATATTATTTTTTAAAAACTATCTAATATTTATTTTTATAAATATAAAAAATTTACTATAATATATCTAAACATCCTTCAATAAAAGTTTTTTATCACTAATAATCTATAATTTATAAAGTTATAAATTTTTTTATTTTTTTTAAATATTAGTGATGAAAATTTTTTATCATAAATAATGATTATTTATGATAAAAATATATTTTTTATCATAAATACATGTTATTTATGATTGAAATAGAGTTTTCATTATAAATAATTTATAATTTTTGAGTTTTTAAATTTTTTATTTTTTCTCATTTATTAGTGAGAAAATTTTTCATCATAAATAATAAAGTATTTATGACAAAAATTGAGTTTTTATCATCATTATTCGATTATTGACGATGTTAAATTTTTATCATAAATAATTTATAATTTTTAAATTTTTTATTTTTTTCATGTATTAGCGATGAAAATATTACATTGTAAATACTAAAGTATTTACGATAAAAAATTTACTGTTCGTTGCAAATACTCATTATTATGACATAATATTTTTATCATAAATAATCTATAATTTTTAAATTTTTTATTTTTTTCAAATATTAGCAATAAATTTTTTTATCATAAATGCTAGAGTATTTATGATAGAAAGTTAATTTTCATCATAAATATATAAGTATTTGTGATGTAACATTTTTATCATAAATAATCTATAATTTTTAAATTTTTTATTTTTTTACATATATTAGCGATAAAATTTTTTTATCATAAATAAAATATATTTGTGATAAAAATTTTATTTTCATCATCAATAATCCATCATTTATGATGTAATATTTTTGTCACAAATAATCTATAATTTTTTAATTTTTAAAATTTTTATTTTTTTTAAATATTAGTGATGAAAATTTTTCATCATAAATACTTAAGTATTTACAACAGAAAATAAGTTTTCATTGGAAATATGCCTGTATTTGTAATGTAATATATTCATCACAAATAATTTATAATTTCTAAATTTTTAAATTTTTTATTTTTCACATATTAGCGATAAAAAATTTATTATAAATAATATTAATTTATGATAAAAATTTAGATTTCATCATCAATATTCTATTATTTATGATATAATATTTTATCACAAATAATCTTTAATTATTAAATTTTTAAAATTTTTATTTTTTATTTAAATATTAGTGATAAAAATTTTTCATTATAAATAACATGTATTTATTATAAAAATTTAATTTCATTGTAAATACTTTCATTATTTATGATAAAACTATTTTTGTCGCTAATATTTGAAAGTTAAAAATTAAAATAAATATTTTATTATTTATGATGATTAATTTTTTCATAAATAATATGTATTTATGATAAAATTTTATTTTTATCGTAAATATGAAGATATTTATGATAAAAAATTATTTTTATCATAAATAAATAATTATTAGTGATGAATTTTGTTTTCATCATAAATATCATTATTTGTGATGAAATATGTTTCCATTGTAAATAAATTCATCGTAAAAAGTTGTATTTCTTATAGTGTACCTCAAATGTGGCAGCATTGAAGTGCATGATATAGTCGTGCAGTGACTGACCCTGTTCTTACTGGAGGAAAAAGAGGCTGCTGAGTTCTTCGATTGGGGTCGTTAGCTATTAAGTAGGAAACGAACAGCCTGTTGAGCTTTTCGGGCTTAGAAAAGTTGGTTGGAACCAAATCATCGATGGAGGAAGAGCTTTTCGAATGCACCTCTCCCCTCAAGCCTTGATGGAAAGATGAATAAATTGAAATGGTAGTGGAGCAGTGGGAGTGCCACCGAAAGGGTGGATCTTGGACTTTGGGCATGAGATCGTCAGTTGAGATGGGAGAGAACTGCTCGAGGGTTCGATTCCTCATGCTGCTGCCTCTACTCCATCACTTGTTGGAGCTACTGCATAACACTGATCAATGCTTGGATCTGGTGAGCTAGAGCTTCAAACGGTGGTGGATCTATTATGGCCGGAGGTTGCACTACAATGGATCCACGAGCAGCACTACTCCAGCTGTGATGGATAGATTATTGGCAAGAGGCAGCAGAGTTTACTCATTCACATCATGTTATCTTTTCTCTCACAGGAACCTGAACCCTTTCTCTAGTGTCAATCTATTACTGCAAGGCTTCAGTTAGGTGCTAATGTGGTTGGAGCTAGACATTGATCGAGATTTATGATGTCAGAGGGTACCTACAAAGGAAGTCTACACTTGTTGGCACATTCTGATAGCGATCATATGATGTTTAAGATAGCCGAAGCTTTGGAAACAATAGAAAGAAAAGATCGCAAGAGCGGAGCGAGAGCTCCTGAATGTTTATGGGTGTTTTTTATTTGCTTATCTGTGGATTTTTTTCGTATCTCTTTTATTTGGAGGTTGGGCCCATAGGCTACTGTCAGAATCTATGTTTGTAGGCTAGCTCTGCAGACATTAGACCACATTCTGACCTTTATCTTTGGGGAATCTTTCACATCTCTATATTGAGATTATTAATCGTGGTAGTTAGGTAGGCTTCACCTATGCGGCTGGCTGAATAGATGGCCCCTGAGTTTATAGCTGGTGTGATCTCACCATCTCATCTTGGATGCTCTTTAGTAGAGGATTAATCTCGATCGATGGGTCTTTTTCACAATAGTGACCATCGCTACCTTTTGGTGGCTCTCTTCAGCCTGATTCTGCCAATTGTCTAAGCTCTTCAACAGCTTAGCTAGTTTGGCGACTAAGATGGATGATTTTGGTGGCAACAGGATAAATAAATACTACCATTTGTATTTATGTGTGAAGTCTTCAAGTAAACCCTGCTAGCTCATTGTTAAATGACTTCATCTCATGAAAATCGAGAAGATGGTTTTCTTAGTTCATTACTTGCCGAATGGTTTGTAGTGCCTATAGAGTGATTGTAATCGGTTAAAAAAATTGTTTATAACTAAACATATGCTCAACCAAGATGATGAATATTTTTGATATATTTTTAGTTTATATTTGGCACACTGACACACATTGGATTTGCCAGATTCGGACCATTTGATGCCAACATCCCCTCCCCTACCAAGAGCGGATGTAGGAGGCAATACACTACTCCATCCTCTGTCTCATTGCCTCTGAAATTATTGGTGGTGGTGAGCGATGAAGATGATCCACACATGCCATTTCCTCCTACTTCCTTGGCTTGCGCATCGATGATCTCCTCCGTGGCCTTCCCACCAGCCATCGTGTCTTTGCCTTCCTCACCCTCACATTTGACCACTTACCTCACTCAAAAAGTAGCGCAAATGTAAGGTATCATTTGGTGATCCAAATGGGATTGCTATGATGATTCGAATCCTGTGGTGATATAATAGGTCAGTGTTTGGTAAGCCATGATCCAGTGAATAAAGATTTTTCGGATATCCATGAATAATCTATTTGGTATTCTATAGGAACTCAAGATTATTTATCAATAATACCAAAACTATCAGTAATATATTTCATAAAATATATTTATTAATTATATATAATATATTTAAATAAAATATTATATTTAAATATATAAACTACTAATAGATTTATAAAAATATATATTAGTCTAAAATTATTAATCCTATTAAAATATACTAGTATTACTATAAATTAATATTTTATTTATATTAAATATATATTTATTAATATGAATATTTACTTTGATTAGAAAAAATAAGGCAAACAAAATTAATGTATTAAATATATATTAATAAATATATATTACAAGATATTTTTACTTTAATTCAAATTAACATTGAAATCATAATATGACAATAATATATTAATAATAAATATAATATATATCATAAATATAATATAAATATCAAATATAATAAAATTATATATAAATATATATATATTAATAATATATTATTATTTTTTTTATTAGATTGAGAAGTATTTTATCCTTATTTTAAGTTTAATCTTGAATTTTTGATCATGAATATGATTATCTTGTTACTAGATTAGGATGTGATTTGAAATACTATAACACAATCAAATATGTTGACTTATTATCGGTATGTATATTATTTATTTTTTAGTGGATGATTCGTATTAAATATCTCTAATAGGTACCATAATTCTTTTATGTTCTTATCTCGTCCGAATGATAAATTTTTGATCATTTTCGTACCAACCCTGGAGCACCGATTAAATAAATGTCGTATCGTCTCCACGTGACCTCCAAAAAATAATTAACAAAATTCAATGACGTTTCCATTCACTTCATAGCTCTGTGCATGATTGGGGGACTGATTGTCGCACGCAA
>NC_025993.2:147918872-148077945 GCF_000442705.2 Elaeis guineensis
AGATTCCTCAGCTGCCCAAACGAAGATATTGATGAAAAGAGATTTAGGAACCAAATTGTTATGAGTGATATCACAATATGGAGGGATATTACATGTACAACATAATAATAAAAAAAATAGATTTTGATATGGTGCTTCTTTATAGTATTAGTATAAAGGATGTTTAAGATATTCCATATTATTATTTTTATATATTTTTTTAAAAAAAATAATATTTATTATTATTATTTTATTTTTTCCTTTCTTCTTCCTTTCGCTGACCTCGACGCCGCCCTGTGTGCCCGCACTACCCACCCCAGCATCGATAGGTTGTGCACCCCCACACCCCCCGCCCCAACCCCTCCGTCAGTGGGTTCTGCACCCCCCCCACCCCCTTGCGATTCCCATTTCCTCCCCAACCCCCCCGGCCACTTCTTTCCAGTGCTTGGGGCTTCTACGCCACCCCGACCCCCCTTTCCGATGCCCGAGGCTTCTGCACCCCCCCACCTCCCGGGGCACCCACAATCCTCCACCCTCGGCCTCCCCCCGACCCCGTGCACACCCGCTGTTCCCACTACCACCCCTAGGGCACCCACGATCCTCCGTCCTCAGCCTCCCCCCCGGCCCCATGCACACCCGCGATTCCCACCGCCACCCCCCAAACCTCCATCTCCGACATGCACGGTTCCCCCACCTCCTGATGCTAGCAGCTTCTGTAGCCTTGCGCGTGCCCGTGGTACCCACCCCCAGCACTGATGGAGCACCCCGAGGCAAGTAACCTTCTCTGGGTCCGACCCCACAAGAGCCCCACCACCCAGCACCATATCCATGGGCTTCATGATGATCTGGATGTCCGAGAACATGGTGTGCCGCTCCATCACCGCTCCACCATGAAGCCTCAAAGCTCATCCTCTCTCGCTCCTTCCTCAATCCTCCTCCAAAGATGAAGAAGAAAAAAATCCACACAAAACCTAACCCTAACATAAAGAAAGGAAATGCTTGCCTCCAGAGCCTTCGCGTCCTCTCCGTCTCTGACGACTTCTCCCCTCTTTCCGCCGATGAGGATCTCGTCGTGCTGACTCCCAACTTCACCCCTTTTTCCTCGTGGCTCCCACCGATCGAGACATCTTTCACGTCCTCTCTATCTCCAACGGCTTCTCCCTCTTTCCGTTCGACGAGGGATCTCACTGTGCTAACTCCCAACTTCACCCTTTCTCCTCGTGGCCTCACACCTGATCGAGACTTTCAAAAGGAGAAAAGAAAACCCCAACACAAAACCCCAACCATCGCCCAGCATCGCTTTCGGCCTCCATCCGATTAAGACTCCGACATGTGGTATTATAAAGCGTTAACATATAATCCTACGCAAGGTTTGCTGTACCGGTACCGGACGGCGTGCCGGTGCCGGACTAGTATGGTACGATACCGGTACCGTACCGACACACGGTACTCCCGGGCGTACCAGTCCGGTACTGGTACACAATTTTTTTCGATTTTTAATTTTTTTTTTAGATTTTTATAGTTAATAATTGATAAATACAATCTCAATATGGCATTATATTGCATATTATTGATATATTTGGGTTCAATTTGGAGTTAGGTTGCGGTACAAAGACTCTTGATCCAAAATTTCAAACATATATTTATTTACATTATATTTCAACTATGTCATCTTAAAACTAAAAAAATATATATAAAATACGCATTAAAATGTATCTAAATATTTAAGTACAAAGCGCAATAACTGATATACGAACCTTAAGATGTGCTCTGCATTTAATTTCTTGTCGAGTGTCTGTGACGCTCGTAGATATCTGGATCATCAACATAGTCTGAAGGGACATCAGTCCAACCCTCTAGCCAACCTGCACCGTACTCTCGAATATTCATCATCCCATAAGACATCCTCTCTGGATTGTAAGACATCTCAGACCTCTCGCTAAAATTCTGACTCTGAGAAGTATCCTCGAGATGATGGTATGGTTGTGGAAGAGCCTATCCAAATATGCCAGTAACAAAATCTGATCCGTAAGATGCTCCAGGCTGCATAAGATAGTAACCACTAGAAGATGATGCCTCGGATGCACCATATGCATATGGATTATAAAGTGGCTGTGGATAATAGGATCCATAATGCGAGGATGATCCAGATACATCCATGGACCCTACTCCATGTGCAAGATCATCCGCAGCTGCATCATGTGCTGGACGACCTCTAGGAGCCCATCGTCTATATGAAATCGGCTCCCCACGATCTCTACCGACTCGTCCACCATGATCCCTATTCTGTGTGACATGCGTAAACTGAGACTCACCAGTGAATCGAATATCACTCTGTGGCTGTGTCTCATAAACGGTGGTCTCCTGTCCTCCAGTTCATCTCTGATCATCAGATCCATGGCTATTACTACCAGTATCATCATCACTCTCCCTAGTGTCCGTATCTGAACCAGATAGCTCCTGTACTCTCGAGAGTGGTGCAAGTGCAACTGTCTTTTCCTTCCCCCCTTGTGCCCCTCTGTGACTGAGTTTCCTGTGATTGGGAGGATGGATGCCTTCTTGCTGGCTGTCGGGAGGAACGTCTCTACATCTCTCGCTCGAATCTCTGGGACGATGTATCGGATAGCGAGTCATATGATGAATGAGTCCCTTGTGTCCCCTCAGACTGTGGCTGATCAGCTGGAACCCTATGTAGAATATTTTTTTCTACCCATTGCCCTGGATCCACCCTGATCTCCCTTGCCACCACACTGGCTGGTCGTGGAGGGGATCTTGGCTTATCAAGCTCTGGCTCCTGCTGCTAACCTGCAAGCCATCTGATAATCGGATCGTCATCCTCGTCGGCATAATCATCTAGCATCGGATCAGTGTACTTCAACTGAACTTCCTCCTGAATATATTTTAGCCTCAACCTCAGATTGTAGTGAACATATACAAGATCATCGAGGCATTTTTTGTGTCAGATGATTTCTATGTTTGCTGTGGATAAGGGCGAAAGTGGATCAATTACGCTCACAGCCACTAGCAGAGACCATCTGAGAAAGAATACGGACAGCCATATGTCTCAAATTTTCTGCTGATGTTCCAAAATGAATCCACCATTCAGCTACAAAAGCAAAATTATATATCAAATTTGATGATATTATTAAGCAAAATTACATATCAATCTACATGTAATTTATCTGGATTCATCTGCTTTTTACTTACGATAGCTGATGGGACTCCAAAACTGTCTGATCCATCTCTAAACTATTTCGTCTTAAATAAAATATATTTATTATTTATAAATATATCAAATCGAATTCAATTGAATAATTACATCTGTTTTAAACTAGTATACCTCTTGCAGACACAACGACGCGATTTCTGGATCGGACATCATCTTATATATGACATTGCGAAGAGCAACAAGAAGCTCACTATCCATATCTATCTCCAGAATAGTATACTGAAATCTCGGATTCAAGTAATAAGCTGCATATAAATTTCAAGACTGATTAAGCACAATTTTATTTTCATACTTCGAAAAAATATTTTAAAACATTCTTGAATCCAAACTTACCAGCTAGATACAAATCTCTGCCCATCTGATAGTCCCAACGGCGCTCAATAATGTTAATGAATTCTTGAGCATGCTTGGGATCATTCTCACTGATCTGTTTCTTTGCCCTCTCCATCATATAATATAGAAAGCCCATCTGGGGGTATCTCTCGCTGTCCACCACGCGAAGCACCTCATATAAAGGCTTGATAGCCTTCACTATCTTCTCAGCCCGCTGCCAAAATGACTGACTCGTCACCAAGTTCTCCACATGACTTCCATCAGTGCCGGCCCTCGCATATCTGCTCTCCTGTCACTCGACACTGACAAACATCTGACGTAGAGCTATTTTCTTCTGAAGAAGACTATCAAGTGCTATATAGTTGGTAGCAAACCGTGTGATACCCGATCGTAAGATCTCCCCCAGTATACGTCCGCATCAAAGAAAGAACCCATGTGTGGTTGTAGATGAATCTAATAATGGTCTGGGCAATCTCCACTATCTGCTGCACCCTGCGAATCTTTTTGATATCCATCAATATAAGATCAATGCAATGTGCAGCACATGAGGTCCAGTATATCTACAATCGCTGCTCCATCAGCAACTCTCCGGCAGCCTTATATTGTGGTCCATTATCTGTGATGACCTGCACGACATGCTGCTCACCCACTGAATCAATCACCTCCTCCATCAGACCAAGGATATATGTGGCATTGTGCATCTTATCTGAAGCATCGATTGATTTGTAAAAAAATATTTTTCCATCACAGTATGTCAAAAAATTAATGATGCTCCGCCTAGTAAGACCTGTCCAACCATCACACATCACTGTCAGACCGTATGTAGGCCATTTATTTTTGTAAGAAGCAATCCATCTCTCCAGATCCTCCTTATTGCTGTCAAGAAGCTGACCATAGATGTCCTCAGGTCTTAGAGGATCTACACCCTGGCCGGCAGCCTCTATGGCTGAAATAGCAGATCGGTAGTAAAAATTGGCTGCTGCATTTGCTGGAATATGACTGAAATGAAATCATGATCCAATAGCTCGCCACATATCCTTCTTCTTATCTTTTTTCAGCATACTGTCAATTCTCTGCTGCTTTGAATCCTTGCTGGGCAAAGCATGTAGATCCAAATCCTGAATGCTGGCTCCTGTTGGAATATCTCTGGAGGACCTCCTCCTACTGCCAAAAGCTCCCAACAAAGAAGACATGCTGCGTCTGCTCCCTCTACCATCAGGCTCTCTGACTGAGGTAGTCCTCTTGAACTCGAATTCTCCCCTACCAGTCGCTGATCCAGATCCTGATTCATAGCATGATGGTCCGAATCGGTCTCTGTACCGGGCCATCTCCTCCTGCTGGTACTGATCCACCAAGCTCGCCTGAATGGCAGCCTCAATCTATGCCTCCTTATCATCTGGAGCAGAAGCCTCCTTTGACTCTCTAGAGTGATAAGAAGGTGGCTCTGCAGCTCGACGGTCTACTTCGGTCTTTTTCTGCTTTGTTCTTTCCTTCGCTGCTTTCGAATCAGCAAAGTGCTTTTTCATCAATTGTCGGACTTTTTGCGGACATTTCCGACACATCGACACATCAAGATAACCACCAGCTAGATGCTACTTCAATCTAGTCACTCATCCTCCCTTGAACTCTGTGTTGCACTATTTGCATCTCCAATGATGCCGAGCCGAAAGCATCTCGCCATGATCCCAACCGATGTCATGGTCTTGATCTTTCTTCTTACTCATTTCTGTAGATATAATAAAATACTAATTATTTCGAATATCTGTAATATAACACCAATTACATATATTTTTTATTTAATAATTTTTTTACTATTAAATATTTACAAAAAAAATCTCAAAAAAAATTTCAAGTTAGATTCAAATATTTCAATTATTTTGAATCATTCTAAACATTATTCTCAATTTCAAAACTAACACTGATTTTTTATTTTTTTATTTTTTTAATAATTTTTATATAAATAAATATATACTATAAAATAGCTGATTAATTAAAGTGAACGAACGTCATGCTCTAAATTTTTTTCTTATAAATATATGCAAGTATAACAAAATACGATAGTTTAACGATAATTAAAATAATTATATATAATTTTAAAATAATTTTAATAATTATTTTAAAACTTATAAATTCAAAATAAATATGTTATATGCTTCAAATAATATTTTTAAATTAACTAAAATATAACACTATTTTTATATATTTTTTATTTTATAATTAAATTTTTAAATTTAAATAATTAAAAAAATAATTTTTTAATTTCAAATATTTGAAAAAAATTTAGAAATTAGATTTAAGTAGCTTGAATCATTCTAAACATGATTCCCAAACTCTGATTTTTTTTCTAAAATTTAATTTTTTTTAATTTTAAATAAATAAATATTTAAAAATATTTAAAAAATATATAATTAACAAAAATTAACAATTTTGGTGTCATCGTGTAGATCTTCCAAAGATCTATCACATATAATTAAATCATCCCAAAATCACAATTGTGGCATGATTTTCTCTTATTTTCATTCTTTCTCATTCTTATCTTATTTTTAACAACAAAAATAAAAAAAATATTTACTAAGAAAATAAGACATTATCTTACCTCCGGCCAAAGATCAGCCTCTCCTCGAACCACTCCTACAATTTGACGGAGTTTTTTCTTTTTTTTCTAATTTTTCGGAGATCTCAACGGTTTCGTTGAGACCTTCGCAACTTTCAGACCCTCAGGAGTTCTCTGAGACATCTCAGAGAACTCCAAACATGTTCCTTTTATGCATGTGGTCTCCGACCCCACCCCCCTCCTCACTTTATTCACATGAGACGGTCGGTACGGTTCCGTTCACGCCGAACCGGACCGAAACGAACCATACCGTTCGGTTTTGGACGGTATGGAAACGAACCGGACCGAACAGCCCGGTTCGGTGCGGTTCAGGGTGTTTCTCTTAAAAAGGTCCGAACCGAACCGTTCAAGCACCGGTCCGGCTCGGTACGCCCCGTACTGGGCGGTTCGGCCCGGTATGGCAAACCCTAATCCTACGTGTCAATACGAAATGCCGCCTTATAACCTGTTGATCATTTTACTATTATAATATAGATAATATATATCTTCAAAATATATTTTTGTAATAATTAGTTTTAAATGCTTTGCAAACTGTATGGTCTATCTTGTATACTTGTAAATTGGATCGAGCAAGAAATTATTATGTTTTCTACTCTTAAACATCCTTCATATCCATGTACTTCCATAATCATGAGATATTGTCAGGGAAATAGTTAAATTGTTGGAAATCTCTGCATGAACCTCTAGATCATGTACTTTTGTAGTTTTTGAAATATTTCTTTTGAAAATCATGCCTCAATATCAATTATATGAATTTTTTATATGTATGCTCCTTGGAATCATATTTGAATTATTGATTTGGAAAATAATATATTTCAAACATTTTGGAACTACACACAATGTATTATGCATGCATGCATGCATGCATGCATACATACATACATACATATGTATATGTATATGTATGTATGTATGTTTGTGTGTGTGTGTGTGTGTGTGTGTGTATGTATATGTATACATATATGATTATGGAAGTATTGTATCGTTAAATAAGTTGTTTTCTGTCATGTATTCATCATGGTCTTATTTGTTATACTTGCTTAATCCCTTTGATTGTGGTTTTTGTTACTTACTAGACTATTAGCTCACACCTTTAATTTCTTCATTTTTCTTATCGAGCCTAAGGCATAAGAAGGAATGGTTAAAGGTTGGACTATAAGATTTGACTGGGGCTTTAGATTTAGTTGTATGCGACCAGCCTTTACAATTTTGTTTGGAGCCCTCCTTGATACTGTTGTTTGTAGAAATAAGTGAACCTCTTAAAACTTTATAAGTGGTTTTGTTGGTTGAGTTGTAGTTTTACCTGAATATGTAAGCTGAGAATGTTTTGAGAATTAGCTTAGTTTGTTTGGAATCATGTGAGTTTGGACAACTTTGATTGTTATCCTCTACATTAGTCGACTATTGTTAGTTTGGTTATAACTATTTTGTTTTACAGGTCATCACTTTGCATGCTTATCAGGCCTAGCCTTACATGTGTGTGACAAGTTATCACATTCCTCGGCATGTGCTTACATTGGGGGCAGTGACAGCTAGGTGACTGGCTTAGGTGACTTCCCTTTGGGGTTGAACCATCTAACTAGCTCACATATGCAGGCCAACCTTGTAGAGGCTGTCCAAGTGGTACAATTTGGCTTTGACCATCTTTAGGGCAGCTAATGGACTATGTGGGAAGGTTAAGACGTTTAGTATAAAGAATGGTATAAACTCGTTATCTCTTTCTTGTATCGAAACACCCCAAGTCCCTAATTAGCTATAAATTCCACTATTTTCAAATGACAATTTTTCCGGTTTACATTGTTCATGCATCATGTGGTAAAATTGTCTATTTCACACACTAGAGTTATTAGGGATAATTTTGGGATAATCAATATTCATTATATAACCTGTAGGAAAAATTCTGTTAGTTTGCTTTATAACACCATCTACAAAAACAAATCCTTAAATAGATGTAAAAAATTTTTCCTAATTTAACCATTATTTCTTTTTTATCCTTTATGTCTAGATTTCTTTTATTATCTATGAATATTGATGAACTTTTATGATATTTTTGACCATCAACCAAGACATTCATCGGCCACCTACCTTTCACCTAAGCACTATAAAATCCCCTGCTGCCTTCTGCCTCCAAATAGAAGTAGCCATTTTTAAAACACTGACTCCAAGAAAAATAAATAGGCAAGAAATATCATAGCGTGCACAGTTATAAACTAAAAATATCAAGGGATAAAGGTTACAGACATATGTAATAGAACTAAAGCTCAGTTGATAACACAAAGATGTGCTTTGAGAAAAATGGCATATTCTTCAGCCACATGAATGAACTTTTATAGAACAACCGTAAGAATGTTAACGGATCCAAGTGTTGGACAGTAGAATGGATTCAAGCAATAAAGACAAATATGGCTGAAATAAAGAATTATTAAGATGGATCAAGAAAGATTACGAAGGATAGAAAGATGAATAAGACATGGAGAGGCACAAAGTGTACTATCTTTTTTGTTACTTCAGTAATACCTAGGATTTGAACGCTAGACCTCCTCCAACGTTGAGCCCTTGGACGAGAGGTGCCAACCAACTGACCTAACAGTTGTTGGAAAATGTACTATCTATTTAAGTATCTATTTCAAGCAGTGATAAAAACAATAAATAAGGAGGCACAAGCAACTGCATGAAAATTTAAGGAAGCTCCTATAAGGAGAGATGCTGGAGGTTAACAGGATTTTAAAAAAATGGATGAACCTGATATAACATGGATATATATAATAAAGCAAGATTCACTGTCACGGTACCGGACCTGTACCAGTGCCATCCTATTATAGTGTCGGTACACAATTCAATATGGTTCGAGATGGCTATCGAGTGCCAACATGATACGAAAAATCGTATCGATATGAGACCAGAATGGTACGATACGAGATATCGTGGGGTGTAATGGACTGTTCAGCCTGGTACAGCATTCCACATAATAAAGTATTTGGAAATGTTTGTGATAAAATCAAAGGTAATTCAAAATAGAAAGGCTAGGTGACTAAGAAATCATAAAATCCCAAAGTAGTTGGGGCAAGGTTTGATAATTATGATTATAGTTTTCAATATGGCAAGAAAGCATTGGTCTATATAGCAGACATTTGAGAAATCATTTGCCACTAGTTCTTAAAACAACTTTCAGGTTCAAGTAATCAACATTATAAATGCCTAGAAATAAAGAATTATATGATTTGAAGGTTTATTGCTCATGCATCAAGTGGACAAAAAATAGATGGTGCTAATAGTGATATTGCTTATTTTTTGGATATAATGGTAGTGATAATGTGTTAAATGTAAAATAGTTGTATAAGTTGAGAATTCACACCATTGACCAGAATATTCCTTAGTCAGGTTCTAGAAACAAATAGAAGCTATCTTGTAACAAACTCAATGTTAGAAGAGTCCAACTCTCCAGCAGTCATTAGAAGTTGGAAGCAAAGAATTTGATAAGCATTAAAAATTTAAAATATCTAAAATGTATCTATCTCAAATAATACATACCCAAGATGGGTTATTTGAGTTGAAGGCAGCACAACATGTAAGTTGACCTCCTCTGTAACTTATGATCAAACAAGCTGGTTGCTTAACAATCACAATGATCGAAAATAATTCTTCCTCAAGAAACAAAAAAAATACAGAAATTCCCTGATGCTCTAACTTTCCTCTTGTGCTTGCTAATATCTAGTGAATTGATAAACAAGATATACCCAAAGTCTCCGTAGCTCTATCCTCATCTAGAACTAAGATCGAGCATTAACTTGATAATCTCCAATTCCTAATTCCGTATTCTTTCAATCATTCTTATCGACTCCCTGGAATTGATAAGAGACTTTTAAGAACCTATCCATCGAGATCCCTAACACTAATTTCATCAGATCTTCGTTCCTATCCCCAGATCATCTTTCATCTTCGTAATCTCTCCCATCTCCTGCTACTGCGATCATCTCATGAATAAATCCGAACAGCATCTGCTCATGAGTTCATGATGGTCCAGAGGATATACCCTAATGCTTCACTAATTCCACTATGTCAAACCATCCGGAGGCCCATCAGCCCAACAGGTGCCGAGCCATCCCCGACGGCTTTCCATCTCAATATTTTTTGATTGAAGGAAACAAAAATCCAGTCTTAACCGACCATAGCATGCCAGTTCTTCGAATAAAGCACACACACACACACAAAAAAGGATTTGGGGAATGAATATAGGATGGATGTGAGGTGGGAAGATCGCTCCTCACCTCCTGAGAGACTCACCAGTAGAAAGGCCAAAGGGTGTAGTCTAGATCGAAGACGACCAATCGGGGAAGGGCTTGCAACACACCGATGATCTCGAGAGCTTCCTCCTTCACTCTCTCTTCCCCCATTTCTCCGCCGCCTTTCCTCCTCCGACCGGCAGGGCCTCCTTTCGTTCGCTCGTCGGGGCTGGTAGGCGTGCGGATGCGGTTTAGATCCGCTGCGCGGTGAATTTCGGAAAATGTTGGGTCAGTCACCGTACACGCCAACTTGGGATCGTGCTACTAATCATGCGCGCGAAACTTGACGCAGCGTTTCACCATCCAGTCACGTCAGGGCTCAGAGGAGGCCCGACCCATTATCAGCCCTGGATTCACAAAAAGCTTGGATCCTCTCCTTGACCTGTTTGATCGCGTCAATCAACTTTGTGCAACGTTTCTCTTCGATTAGGCCCTGGTTGAGTGCGTTTCTAGGAATCAGGTCCCGACTCAACCTGATCTGATTCTAAAAGAGAAGAAAAGGACAGTTTTGAACAATTAGGAAACCACTCGAAACCATTCCACTCGGTTAAAACTTTTCTTTCTCGCTTCAATTCTAAGAAATAAAAAATAGCGAATAGAGGAAAGCCCACACGTATCCTAAGATAAGATACGGCTCTTGCACTATGATTAGAAAGGGCTCTATATTTCTATAATTGTTTATCGAGCTAGGCAACTCTAAAGTCGGAATAGGCTATTGATTCTATTATGGGGTTATACCATCTCAATCTTTATTCTCAAATTTCTCATTGGATATCTTCACCAGCCACCAGCTGATGAGTAGAAGTGAATCATGACGAGCATCATCTGGATATCCTACTTATTGCCGCAAAGCTCTGATGAAATGCTCGGCTTGGAACTAAGAAAGTTGTGCCTTGGTTATGTGGTGGAGGAACCTGCAAAATAAGTTCACTGATCAGTGATTGTCCGACGGAAGACTCTTTGATGATTAAGTCAGCTAGAATTTTAAAAATAAATAAAAGCCAAGATGAGAGCCTCTTCTTTATCAGAATTAGCTTACCGGGTTCCCCTACTTACCTCCTTTTATATAGAGATAGAGGTGTAGTTGTAACTCCCATTTCGTGAATTTAGAGAACGTGGGAGTAACCGATTCAGTTATGCGCAACATGAATCGTGGAAGTTATTGAATCGGTTGCAGACAGTTGAGCATGTTCATGACATGGGCAAATAACTGTTTTTCCCTCCTTAGTCTTTGGAGGATAGGTTATAACCGCCTTTACTCGGTTGGAAACCGAATGGGTTGTCGTACAATCTTATTCAGTTGGAGGTCCAATAATATTGCCAAATCAGTTATGCAGTAAAGTAGATAATCAGATGACCTTAGTCAATAGTAGACTTTAGTTGGGAAGAAGTAGAGTAGGCCTTTAGTCGTTCGACGTTTTAGTCGGTATTTAGAAAATTTGAGTATTTGTCCCAACACTTGCCCTTCAACTCTCATGCCTGAATGATATAATTGGTCGGGCCGCAGGAGTTTTTTGAACTTAATACTATTTCAGCCGTCACTTCGTTCACATTTATTGTCACCTTGAGAAGATGCAGCTGGCATTTTGTCCTTTTATGAAACATGCATTCTCATTATTGCTTTGCAGATTGTGCCATCGATTTATCATTTCGGAGGACGTGCGGTGGTTATGGTGCAAGCTGCAAGAAGATCTTCTGTATTTATTACAGGAGATCGAACGATTCGGCTGTCAATTCTTGAACAAATCACCAGTCATGTGTCAGGAACAGATTGGCTTCAGGCTACCGTTCTGTTGCCCAGCTATGCAACCCAAGAGAGGGGGTGAATTGGGTTTCTAAAAATTTTAAACTTAACTTATGATTTATGAAAAATGTTTGACAAAGCTAAATAGATAGAGTGAGTAGAATTAATTCAAGGCTAATAGCAAGAGCAAGAATGCAAGAGAATAATGAAGAGATAAAGAAGAGCAATTAGACACACACCAAACAAAAGGATTTATAGTGGTTCGGTGCCAACCTTGCACCTACATCCACTCCCCAAGCTCCTACTTGGGAATTTCAATCCACTAATCTTGTATTCAACCCGAATACAAACGTCGGAAACTCCGACTCTAGCTATTCCAAGCTAGTCCACTTGTTTCTCGGGTACAAGCCAACCCAATACACTCCGATTCTAGGTTCGAATCAACCTTCCCTTGTTTTGGAATCCCTCCAAAACAAAACCAATCACTCAAACTGAGTATAACAATTTATAGCACAAATAAGTACAAAGAAAGCTCCTTCAATGAGCGAATATAACTTTAAATACACTTTACTCAAGAGAAGAAGACTCTTTTTGGATTTTCTCAAGGTGGATGGAGATTTGAATGTGCACTTGAGGAGTTGGTGAGCTTGGATTAAAGGCTTCTTGAAAGCTTTAAATGAGCTCTTACTTAGGGCTGAAAAGTTGGCTTGAAATCTCTTTTTCAAAATCTCTCTTCTTGAATCTTCTCTCTTTTTCTTCTTATTTTCTTCTTATTGATTTCTACCTTTTTGTCCCTTTTATAGCTTTAAGAAATAGTGAAAAATATTCTAGGCTGAAAAAGAGCCGTTAGACCACATTAAATGAGCATTAAAAGCATTTAAAACTGGTTAAAAACTAGCCGTTGCGGAAAAATTCCGTCATAGGGGTCGACTCATGGGTCGACTCATGCCTGGGGGTCGACTCATGGGTCAACCTCTGTGGAAGAACACCAGAAAATAAGGTTCTATAATTTTTGGCCTAAAAACAGCAGGGGTCGACTCATGGGTCGACTCATGCCTTGGGGGTCGACTCATGGGTCGACTCACAGGTTTTACCAAGTCTGTGCCGGCCAGGAAAATCAGCGTGCCAGTCATCTCATGTGCCATGAGTCGACTCATGGGTCGACTCATGATTTTCAATCATGCATATCTTTCAAAATACAAGTCCAAAATTAATAAAATTTTCATCATTGGATCACAAATCTTTTGTTCTATCATTTGATACTATCAAATCAGAATTTTGGTAAAATTACAATTTTGCCCTGACGAACAATAAGTCTTTCTCAAGTGAAAATCATTGGTACCCCTTCAACTGCTTTGTAATCATCAAAATCAATCTAAGAAACAACAATCTCCTCTTTTTGATGATGACAAAATACTTGAACAAAAGCATCTATGTGAATCAATGATCATGAATTTCAAAGGAATGAAATGCATTATAGGTAGTTTGAAGATAAATAGGAAATTTACAACCAACTTATAAGTGCATTTGCTTGAAAAGAAGATTGATTCTTTTGGCATGTAATACATGTGCCCATTTGCATAAATAATTTGCCTATTGCTTAATGATTTGAAAATTTGCTCATTTGATTATGTGATTTTGGTATCAGAGTAAAAATTTATTTTTGTTATCAGAGCAAAGCAGAATTTACCTTATGATTTGAGAATTGCGTGTTTGAAAATATCTCATTTGCTTGTTTTTCAAATTTCTTAGCATCTTGAAAATTTGCTCATTCTCATTTGATTATTTAGTTTTAGTATCAGAGTAAGTTGCATCTTGAAAATTTGCTCATTCTCATTTGATTATTTAGTTTTAGTATTAGAGCAAGTTTAATAATTAAGTGTATCAATGCATGTCTAAGAATTAATTGTAAAGTATATCAGAGCATGTCAAATTTTAAGATGTATCAGAGCATGTCTAATTTTAAAGCATATCAGAGTATGTCTAAGAAGTAATTTTAAAAGTTGCTCATTTGCTTTGTGCTTAGCAATTCATTCATTTTGTTAGCAATCTTGTTTTTGATATTTTAATTTCTCTCAATTCACTCATTTTATTTTTAAGTCTTTTATTTATCTTTCTTTTGATACTTTTACTTAGCAATTCACTCATTGTATTTTTAAGTCATTTAATAATCTTGCTTTTGATCTTTTTTAACTCCTCCTCTTTTTTGAATACATTTTCTCTCTCTCTTTTTATTTCTTCAAACTTCTTGTGCTAATCATAATTTTACTGACATTAATGTTTACTCCCCCTGAATACAGCAATCATTAAACAAAATATACCATTGAGTACCATAGATATGAATTAGCAACATTACAAAGATGATTGATACCATTACAAAGAGTAGATATATAATTAAAAGATGATTGATACCATAGTTGTTTCAATACATATTCCATAATATAAAAGTCAACTAGTTAACATCATTACATGGCCCAAAAGACAGATCCTAGAAAGAACAACAGACATGACTAATCAACAAGGATCTAGTAGAACACATGACTCTATGGATCAGAATCAGATGTATCAGAGATGGGGTGGAGAGATGATGGATCACGACTAAGAGCTCATCCTCTACCCCGTCTGTCTCTACCACGAGTGGAGGTGCTGGCACGAGTAGGTGGGCGAGATGATCCTGAAGGCTGAGAACGTTCAGAGGTTAAAGACTGGACTGCAAGAGAGAGCCTGATGGAATCAAGAACGTTCAGAGCTCTCGAAACAGACTGAAGCAGTGCAGTGAACTGTGTAGAAGCATGCTCACTTGAGCCTCTGATCTCTCTCCTCAAGAAATCAAAACCACCCTCCAAAACACCTCTGAGCCTGCCAGCCTTCGTAGTAAGGTCTGTGACCTCAATAGTGCACTCCTGTGGCTGAGGATGGGCCAAAGCTAAGACTTGCACCTGTAAGTCAAGTACTCTCCCAGTCAGTCTCAAAATGCAATCCTCGAGCAGCTGAATCCGAACTGACTGATCTAAGATCATCTGAAATACAGTGGAGATGTGGGGGATCAAGGTCTGATCAGATACATCTAATGATGTGGATCCCGTGCAAATGCAGAAGTGCTCCACTGACGAGAAAGCAAGGAAGCCACACGCTGAGAAATCTGCTCAATCTAATCATCAGCCAATCTGAACTCTGAGGGAGGTGCTCTACTGTCTGGCTGCTGAACTGGTGTGTGCCTCCTGGTGGACTCTGAAGGGCCAGCCTCTGGATCTGAAACAAACTGGATGTCTGGAGATGCTCCCCTGAAGTCATGGAGAGGTGATGAGGACCTTCTTCCTCAGCTCTGTCCTCAATTCTGTCCTCAGCTCTCTTCTCAGCTCTTTCTTCTGTACCCTTGATCCAACCACCATCAATCCTAGTGAATCCCATGCGGTGCAGAGAGTGTTGGTTGATGGTGTCAGCGTGAGAAAGCCTAGCAGATGTCTCCCCCTCAAAACTGACTCCAAACCTCCTGAAAACCAGTGTGAGGGCCATACCAAAAGGCAGATGTGCCTTGGATCTATTCAGTGTTTCTCTCATGGTCTCAATCATTAAAGCAGAGAGGTTTAAGGGGTTTGGGTGATCACATGAAACATTATACATATGTCTCGACCAGAAAGGAGGTCATGTCTACCACTTCTTGGGAAGAAAAGCTTTGTCACTAATTGATGTAGAATTTTATTTCAATTGACAAGATCTTGGCTTCTAATTTATTTAGACTTCCGAGTAGTTCCTCCTAAAATTATATTGATCCCTTCTTCCTTCACTGGGAGCTCCATGTTAGAATATCCCTCACAGGGCAAATACAGAATCTCTCCCAAAATAATAGGATCTAAGCAGATATCAATTCTCTTAACAGTAGAAGTTACTGTTCCATTGCCATAGTGCAGATTTAGATAAAACTCTCTAACCAAGTCTACATATGTAACTTCCTTGAGAGAACAGTAAAATCCCAACCTGATTTTTATCTTTGAACCAAAGAAGAAACCTCTTTTTCAAAAACCTAAGTCCACATTCTTGTCGGTTTCTACCTTTCTGTCAGAGAGAGGGATTTTGCTAGGGCTAAGAGAGACTGAGAGGGACCTGGTGCAGACGCTGAAGCGGAATGGGAGCAGAGGAGGTCTGAGAAGCTTGCCTTTTCTGCGGACGCCTTCTTCCAGCTCACGGACTGATTTCTTCTTTGAGGGAGTTTCATCTTTGGGGCCATTCTCACCACAAGAGCAGGCAAGGAGACTCGGAAGATCAAATGGGTGAGGAGAAGGAGGTTATTAGAAGATGGAAAGGATTTTGGCGAGAGAAATCATGATTTTGAGAAGAACGATGGAAGCTAGGGCACGCTCCAACCGCTTCATCAAGGGAGAAAGATGCGAGAAGCTCTTTCCCAAGGGGTGATTTGAGGTGGAGATGTGAAGGGAGAATGATCTTTGGCTAAATCCTTGGTTTTGGAGAGAACGAAGATAAGGACGACGAGTCTTGGAGGGAGGAAGATGAAGAAGAAGAAGGGGTCGGCTCATGAACGGCTTTAAGTTAAAAAGAAAAGAGCCCGCGGGAAGTTTGCCAGAATTTCAAGTATGCCATTGGGTCGACCCTAGGGGTCGACTCATGAATCACAAAAATTCAAAAAAAATATGAATAAATTCCAAAAAAATTTAAATTTTGGAGAAGAAATTTTGCTCAATGACAAGTTGTGAGAATGATAATCTTGAGCTTTTAGGTCCAAGAGAGATGATAAAATTGAGCTCAAAGAAATTTTGACATCGATTTCTTGAATTGGAAAACATTTAGGCAAAAGGATCAAGAATTCCTAGATTTCTCTAATTTCACAGAATCTATCCTCACTAAGGGCCTTTGTAAAGATATCAGCTAATTGATTTTCAGTGCAAACATATTCAAGAATTATATTTTTTTTTGAACATGTTCTCTTATAAAATGATGTCTTATTTCAATATGTTTAGACCTTGAATGTTGAATTGGATTTTTAGTTAGATTTATGCGCTAGTGTTGTACATCTTATGGGTGTTTCATTAAGTTTGATACCAAAGTCTTTGAGTTGTTGCTTAATCCACAAGATTTGAGCACAACAACTTCCGGCTGTAATGTATTCGGCCTCACCGTAGACAGTGCTACGAATTTTGTTTCTTGCTAAACCAGGAGATTAGGTTAACTCCAAGAAATTGGCAAGTTCCACTAGTGCTTTTTCTGTCTAATCTACATCCAGCAAAATCAGCATCTGAATATCCTATTAAGTCAATTAGTGAGTCCTTAGAGTACCATAATCCTAGAGTTTGAGTACCATTTAAATATCTAAGGATTCTTTTAACAGCATTCAAGTGAGACTCTTTAGGATTAGATTGAAATCTAGCACACAAACAAACACTAAACATGATATCAGGCCTACTTGCAGTTAAATATAATAGAGAGCCAATCATACCTCTATAATATTTTAAGTCTACACATTTACCTTCATCATCCTTATCAAGCTTACATGAGGGGCTCATGGGTGTGCCAATTGATTTGGAGTTCTCCATTCCAAATCTTTTGAGTAATTCCTTGGTGTACTTGCTTTGGGTGATGGAGATTCCCTCTTTTGTTTGTTTGATTTGGAGTCCGAGGAAGAAGTAAGTTCTCCCATCATGCTCATCTCGAACTCCCCCTGCATGAGCTTAGCAAAGTCTTGACAAAGAGATTCATTAGTAGACCCAAAAATTATGTCATCAACATAAATTTGTATAACTAACATATCATTTTGATTTCTTTTAATAAAGAGGGTTGTGTCTACATTACCTCTTGAAAAATTATTATTTAGTAAGAATTTGCTTAGCCTATCATACCAAGCCCTAGGTGCTTGTTTTAATCCATATAGAGCTTTATTTAATTTAAAAACATGATTAGGAAAAGCATGATTTTCAAATCCTGGGGGTTGTTCTACATAGACTTCTTCAGCAATATATCCATTCAAAAATGCACTTTTGACATCCATTTGAAATAATTTGAATTTCATAAAGCAAGCATATGCAAGTAGAAGTCTAATGGCCTCTAATCTAGCAACAGGTGCAAAGGTCTCATCAAAATCAATTCCTTCTTCTTGATTATAACCTTTAGCAACCAATTTTGCTTTATTTCTTATTACATTTCTATGTTCATCTAATTTGTTCCTAAAGACCCATTTTGTGCCAATTATTGAATAATTTTTAGGTCTTGATACTAAAGTCTATACATTATTTCTTTCAAATTGATTAAGTTCCTCTTGCATTGCATTAATCCAATTATAATCATTTTCAGCTTCTTCAATAGTTTTTGGTTCAAGATGAGATACAAAAGCACAATGATTAAATACTTCTCTAAGTGAAGAACGAGTTTTTACCCCATGCATAGGATCACCAATAATTAGCTCCTTAGGGTGATTGTGAACATACCTCCATTCTTTGGGTAGGTCATTTGTACCTTGAGGTTGTTCTTGAAGTTCTTCACCTCCCTCATCCTGTTTGTCTTCATGTTCCTTATCCTCTTGAATTGTTGAATCTTTCAGAGTGATCTCCTTCATTCCTTCTATAAGAGGATCTGCATCATCAACACCTTCATTCTTCCTTGAAGGAAGATCGTTAGATTCATCAAAGACAACATGTATGGACTCCTCTACTACTAAAGTTCTTTTGTTAAAAACTCTAAAAGCTTTACTAGTGGAGGAGTAACCAAGAAAGATTGCTTCATCCGATTTTGCATCAAATTTTCCAAGTCTTTCTTTACCATTATTTAACACAAAACATCGGCAACCAAAAATATGAAAATAAGCAATATTAGGTTTTCTTTCTTTCCAAAGCTCATAGGGGGTTTTCTTTAAAATTTGTCTAATCAAAGCACGATTTAAAATGTAGCATGCTGTGTTGATTGCTTCCACCCAAAAATATCTTGGAAGGTTGCTCTCACAAAGCATGGTACGGCCATTTCTTCTAAGGTTCTGTTTTTTCTTTCTACTACCCCATTTTGTTGGGGTGTCCTAGGAGCAGAGAAGTTATGGCCAATTCTCTTTTCATCACAAAAGTTTTCAAAGTCTTGATTTTAAAATTCAGTTCCATGATCGCTTCGAATATTTTGAATTGAAAATCCTTTCTCATTAGTGACTTTTCGATAAAATTTAGTGAAAACATGAAAAGTTTCATCTTTGTGTGCTAAAAAAAAAACCCAAGTAAAACGAGAGTAATCATCTATAATTACAAAACCATATCATTTTCTCCTAGACTAGTAGTTCTAGTAGGTCCAAATAAGTCCATATGCAAAAGCTCCAAAGGTCTAGAGGTTGAAACAATATTTTTGGATTTAAATGAAACTCTTGTTTGTTTACCCAGTTGGCATGCATCACAAATTCTATCCTTTTCAAAATTTAGTTTTGGCAAACCAAGAACTAATTCTTTCTTAATTAATTTTGAAAGAAAATGCATGCTAATGTGTGCAAGTCTGCGATGCCAAAGCCAACTAGTCTCATTAACTTTAGCATTCAAGGATACTAGCATTGCATATTTATTTTGGCTAAATCATTTAAATCTACCATATAAACATTACCATGTCTATGTCCAATAAATTTAATGCCATCATTAATAGGACTAGTTACAATGCAAACAGACGATTCAAAAATAACTTTATATCCTTTATCACAAAATTGACTAATGCTTAGTAAATTATGCTTTAAACCATCAACTAACAAAATATTTTCAATGTATTTGGAGGGAGTGATACCAATGTTACCTATACCGATGATCTTTCCTTTGCCATTATCTCCAAAGGTGACCATCCCTCCATCCTTAGCATCAAGAGTGATGAATTGAGATTCATCACCAGTCATGTGTCTCGAGCATCCACTGTCAAGATACATTTCCTGTTCCTCCTTGGGATGCTAGACACACCTGCAAGCAAAAGTCAAGTTTTTGTTTTAGGTACCCAAGCTTTCTTGGGTCCTTTTTGGTTAGTCATAATGGTTCCTTTTGGAACCCATATTTTCTTTATAGTTGAGTTTGCAGACTTGTTAGAGAAGCAAGTGTATGACTTATGTCCTACTCTACACATTTAAACAAGTAATATTGGAAGACTTGTTACTTAAAGAGTTTACATAAATATTTTTCAGATATTTTTATTTCTTCAAGGGGTTATAGCCAAGTCCAGCCTTATCATACACGGTTTTTTGATTATCAAGAATCATATTGAGTTTATTTGAACTCAAGGTGAACTTTTCTACTATTGGTTTTAGCTTGGCAATTTTATTCTTTAAGCTTTGATTTTCTTGAAGCAGGATGGATTTCTCAATTGAAATATTTTCAGTTTGTTTCAATAAAGATTGATTTTTCAATTTTAGTTCTTTGTTCTTCATTCCTAGTTTCTTTAATTTATCAACTAAATCATAGAAAGCTTCATGTAATTCTTCAAATGTAAAGTCACTAGGAGTTTCAGAAATTACCTCATTTTCATGCGCCATAAGGCACAGGTTGGCTTGTTCGGTTGAGTTTTCCTCATCAGAGCTTGAGTCATCACTCGCACTCCAAGTGGCCATCATGGCCTTCTTCTTGTACTTCTTAGGACCTTTCTTCAGTTGTGGCATTCGGATTTGAAGTGTCCCGACTTCTTGCATTCGTAGCAGATAAGGGGTTGGTCTTTCTCTTTTTCTTTGCTCTGTTCTCCTTTTGTGAATGGCCTCTTCCTCATCTCCTGTTTTTTTTTCTCAAAAATTTTTGAATCTTCGGGTAATGAGTGCCATCTCTTCATCCTGTTCTTCATCTTCAGTGTCATCAGTTTCTTCATCTGGTGGAGCTGTGGATTTGAGGGCAATGGTTCTTTTCTTTTTGACTTCTTCCTCTTGATGTTGCTTCATGCTCAGCTCATGAGTCATCAATGATCCAAGAAGCTCTTCCAAGGGTAGAGTGTTCAAGTCCTTAGCTTCTTGGATGGCAGTCACTTTGGCTTCCCAAGTTCTTGGTAGGGACTTGAAATCTTTCTTACAAGCTCACTGTTAGTATAGGACTTACCAAGACTCTTTAAACCATTAATAATATCAGTAAAGCGAGTAAACATTCCAGTTATGGACTCATCATGCTCCATTTTAAACAATTCATATTTATGCACAAGCATGTTGATTTTAGACTCCTTTACTTGATTGGTTTCCTCATGGGTTACTTCTAACCTATCCCATATTTCTTTAGTAGATGAGCAAGTAGAAATGCGATTAAATTCGTTTGCATCAAGAGCACAATAAAGAACATTCATTGCTTTAGCATTTAATTGGGCCATCTTCTTATCAACCTCATCCCATTCTTTCTCGGGTTTGGTAGATTCCTCACCATCTATAATTTTAGTGGGTGTGTGAGGACCGTTCACTATGATACTCCACATATCATAGTCGAGTGCTTGAATAAATATTTTCATCCGAGCTTTCCAATAGGTGTAATTAGACCCATTGAAAAGTGGAGGTCGGTTGGTGGATTGCCCCTCACCTAGAGAAGTGCCGACATGAGTTGCCATAGATCTTTTGCTCTTTGATTGTTTAGATCAAAGAAGGGCTAGAGCACTGGGCTCTGATACCACTTGTTGCCCAGCTATGCAACCCAAGAGGGGGGTGAATTGGGTTTCTAAAAATTTTAAGCTTAACTTATGACTTAAAGAAATGTTTGATAAAGCTAAATAGATAGAGTGAGTAGAATTAATTCAAGGCTAATAGCAAAAGCAAGAATGCAAGAGAATAATGAAGAGATAAAGAAGAGCAATTAGACACACACCAAACACAAGGATTTATAGTGGTTCGGTGCCAACCTTGCACCTACATCCACTCTCCAAGCTCCTACTTGGGAATTTCAATCCACTAATCTTGTATTCAACCCGAATACAAATGTCGGAAACTCCAACTCTAGCTATCCCAAACTAGATCACTTATTTTTCGGGTACAAGCCAACCCAATACACTCCGATTCTAGGTTCGGATCAACCTTCCCTTATTTTGGAACCCTTCCAAAACAAAACCAATCACTCAAACTGAGTATAATAATTTATAGCACAAATAAGCACACAGAAAGCTCCTTCAATGAGCGAATATAACTTTAAATACATTTTACTTAAGAGAAGAAGACCCTTTTTGGATTTTCTCAAGGTGGATGGAGACTTGAATGTGCACTTGAGGAGTTGGTGAGCTTGGATTAAGGACTTCTTGAAAGCTTTGAATGAGCTCTTGCTTAGGGTGAAAAGTTGGCTTGAAATTCCTTTTTCAAAATCTCTCTACTTGGATGCTCTCCTTGATTCCCACCTTTTTGTTCCTTTTATAGCTTTAAGAAATAGAGGAAATCATTCTAGACTGGAAAAAGAGCTGTTAGACTACATTAAATGAGCATTAAAAGCATTTAAAATGGGTTAAAAACTAGCCGTTGCGAAAAAAATTCCATCACAGAGGTCGACTCATGAGTCGACTCATGCCTGGGGGTCGACTCATGGGTCGACCTCTGTGGAAAATCGTCACAGAAATGAACGGGATCCATGGTTCTGTAAAACTGGCAAAAAGACCCGCAGAGGTCGACTCATGAGTCGACTCATGCCTTGGGGGTCAACTCATGGGTCGACTCACAGGGTGTGCCAAGTCTGTGCCAGCCAGAAAAATCAGCGTGCCAGTCATCTCATGTGCCATGAGTCGACTCATGGGTCAACTCATGATTTTCAATCATGCATATCTTTCAAAATACAAGTTCAAAATTAATAAAATTTTCACCATTGGATCACAAATCTTTTTTCTATCATTTGATACTATCAAATCAGGATTTTAATAAAATTATAATTTTGCCCCTGAAGAGCAATAAGTCTTTTTCAAGTGAAAATCATTGGTACCCCTTCAACTGCTTTGTAATCATCAAAATCAATCTAAGGAGCAACACGCGGCGATGCGCAGCCCAGGAGCTGCAATGCGCGGCCCAGTGCGCAGCACACTGCCCAGGCCCAGGTGCGCAAGCGGAGGGGTGGCCCAGGCCCAAGCATGCGAGGCACGGCCCAGGCCTATGCACGCCCTGGGAGCCCGATAGCCCGGTTCATCGTGGACCGAGCAGTGCATCCGGAGGCCTGTGGATCGAGAGGGTGTTTCCCCTTGATTTCTCGCAGTCCATTGTAGACTGCATGTCATTTCTCGCACGTTTTTCATGGTCCACAGACTATTCCATGGACCAATGTGCGATCGGAGGGTGTGGATTGATTCCGATGTTGATCCGATGGTTCTGGACTTCGTTTGGGCCTGATTAGGAGTCCTAATTATGTTCTAATTGGTTTTTAACCCTTTAAAGGGCCTAATGATGTGAGAACAGAGAGGCCTGGCTCAGTTTTGACAGAAAGGAACCCACAGAGAGAGAGAGCACGCGACGCTGAGAGGAAAAGGAGCAAGGAGGCTCCTGGACAGCGGACAGTGGTTGCTTCAGGGGTTCAAGAAGAACTTCCTAGAAAGAGAGCTTTTGTGAGGGAGAACTTCTTATATGGGAGAAATTGGATGTGCGAGGGTTGAGGGTGAGATCTTCTCTTATAATATTTCTTTTTCTCATAGTAAAGTTTGCATGCACCGTGGAGGCGAGCCCTTTTTTGGCTGATCCATGTATTTGATTGTTTTCTATTTTATTTCTTCTTTCTTCCTGCTACATCACGCGATTTCAAAAAAGTCTTGGGAAGTGGTGTCCTAACCAGATATTCACCCAACAAGTGATATCAAAGTAAGGTGGTACAAGAACGCAGATTACAGCGGTGGTGAGCAAGATTGAAGATAGAGAAGACCGGATTAATTAAGATGAAAATCAACAAGTTTGATGGAAAGGACAATTTCTCCTTGTGACAGGCAAGGGTGAAAGATGTGCTCATCCAACAATGGTTGATTAATGCTTTCTTGTGCGAGGAGAAGCTGACCACCATAGAGGTGCAGGATTAGAGATGGCTCCAGATACAGGCAGTGAGTACCATCTCATATACCTAATGGATGAGGTGATGATCTATATGCTTAGTGAGATTTCTCCGACGGTGCTGTGGTCGAAGCTCGAGGAGTTATATATGGCAAAGTTTCTCACCAACACTCTTTTCCTCTGGAGGTAGTTCTATCAGCTGTGGATGACTAAGGACAGAGCGTGCAAGAGCACCTAAGCCATTTTCAGAAGATCCTCACCGACCTCCTCAGCGTTAGTGAGAATGTTGAGGAGAAGACAAGGGTGCTGGTCTTGCTAGCGTTGCTTTCTCCTTCATACGAGTCCTTGATGACTGCTCTTCTAGTGGGGAAGAGCACCATCAAGATAGATGAGATCACCGCAGCGATACTCCAGAACGAAGTTCTCAGAGGGAGAATCCGACTTTGAGCTCAAGTGGCGATAGCTCAGCTTTGGTGGTTTTTGGAGGAGCAGGAAGCGATAGACGAAGCGACAGGAGATCGCAACGAGGGCAGTCCAAGTCCAAGAAGAACTTGAGAAAAATCAAGTATTATCGGTGTGACGTGTTGGGGCATCTAGCTAGAGATTGCTCTCAACTCAAAATCGGATGATGGGTGCTGTAGCGACGGCCAGTAGCGATTCAGAGGAGATGTCTTGGAGATATCTGACGAGGTATCTACTTCTTTCCAGTGGTGGATTTTAGATTCTGCATGTACCTATCATGTATATTGTAGAGAGGAGCAGTTTGTCTCCTTGGAGAATATGAGGGTACTGTTTATCTGTTGGATAGATCATACTGTGCGATCAGAGGCATTGGAACGATCAACTGAAGGTTACATGATGGTGTAGTGAGAAGATTAGGGAGGTCCGATACATACTCGATTTCAGATGAATCTTACCTCACTGAGCAGACTAGATTCGAGAGCCTACAGGATGGTAGCTAGTGGAGGAATCCTGAAGGTGATACACAGCGATAAGATTATTCTGGAGAGGAAGAAGGAGAGGAGAGGATATTATTACCTGATGGGGAGCCCAATGCGAGGTGGAGCTTCAAGAGCCAGGAGTAGCCCAGAGCGAGGTGGAGCTCCAGGTAGAGGTGGATCGGGCACTAGATAGGAGACTCGGGAGGATGAAAGGCGATATCGCAAAGTGAGATTTCTATTGCCGCAGGATGATACTCCGAGCAGATCTCAGATCAGGAAGAGCACAGCATACGATGAAGATGGGATCGAGCCATCTGGCTCGACTCCTATGTTTGCCCATCCATGATCAGCAGGTGATTGCCCTAGGGTATGGGGACGAGGAGATTCAGAAGCTCTCGAAGTCAGGAGGAGGCCGAATATCCAATCGAGATGGAGATTGTTAGGATTTGATACCTCAAGATTCGGACCATATTGAGCCCACAACAAGGTCTGCAACAAAAAATGAAGTCCAATGAGACTAAGATCACCTCAAACGACGTTCGGATGGAGAAGATACATGCAAGAGAAGTTGGCACAAAACTCGAAATGATGGAGGACCACCAGCGGAACGACGGTGGTGCGGTCGCACGCTGTGGTGCGCAGCCCAGGTGCGGTAGCGGCGGGCTGGGCACGGCAGGGCGCTGCCCAAGTGCATGAGTGCGCAGGCCGGCCCAGACCCAAGTGGCGAGCGCGCAGGCCAGCCCAGGCTCGAGTGCGCGGGGTGCAACCCAGGCCCAGGCACACGGGCATGAGTGCGGCCCAGGCCCACGCGCACCCTGGGAGCCCGATAGCTCGATCCATCATGGACCGGGCGGTGCACCGGGAGGCCTGTGGATCGAGGGGGCATTTCCCCTGAGTTTCTCACGGTCCACCGTGGACCATGTGTCGTTTCTTGCACATTTCTCATGGTCCATAGACTATTCCGTAGACCGATGCGCGATCGAAGGGCGTGGGTTGATTCTGGTGTTGATCTGACGGTTCAGGGACTTAGTTTGGGCCTGATTAGGAGTCTTAATCATGTTCTAATTGGTTTTTAACCCTTTAAAGGGCCTGATGATGTAGGAACAGAGAGGCGTGGCTCAGTTTTGACAGAAAGGAACCCATGGAGAGAGAGAGCACATGACGTTGAGAGGAGAAGGAGCAAGGAGGCTCCTGGATAGCGAACAACGATCACTTCAGGGTTTAGGGGGGTCTTCTTAGAGAGAGAGAGCTTTTGTGAGGGAGAACTTTCTATGAGGGAGAAATTGGATGTATGAGGGTTGAAGGTGAGATCTCCTCTTGTAATATTTTTTTTTCTTATAGTGAAGTTTGCATGTCCCGAGGGGGCAAGCCCTTTTTTGGCTGATCTACGTATTTGATTGTTTCTATTTTATTTCTTCTTTCTTCCTACTGCATCGCACGGTATCGAAAAGATCCTAGGAGGTGGTGTCCTGGCCAGACATTCACCCAACATGGATGAGGTGGCATGGATGTGATGAAACCGCATATTGAACAAGCGATTTTAGCTTCAAACCATATGTTGAACATGCGGCTTCAAATGATGTGGATAAAAAAATTTAAATTTAAATTTAATATTAAATTTAGAATTGAAACTGCATGTTGAATATATGATTTTAGTGAAATCGTATTTTCAACATGAGGTTTCTCTTTTTTTTTTCATACTGGCTTTTCTTTCCGCTCTGCTCTACCAAGGAGCACGGATGGAGGGGCGCGAGCAGTCACCAGTGCTCACGCAAAGCTATGGGGCCTCGAGTTCACCAGGGCTGGGGGAGGGAAGGGAAGGGGATGGCGGTGGGGCAGGGCCAGGAAGGGTGCAGGTGATAGTTGCGTGGAGTGCGGAAGGCACGAGAGGTGCCCGAGGCTGGGGAGGGGAGGGGAGGGGAGGAGAGGGGGGTTGGTGGTGCCGGAGCTGGGGGGAGGAGGGGAGGGGGCTTAATAATCGCACGGAGCCAGGTGCGATGCGAACGGCGGTGCGGTGTGGACGACAGTGGCGCAAAGTTACAATAGGTGCAACATGGACAGTGGCGACCTGGGTCTCACCAGGCAGCCGCAAATCGGCGAGGGTGGTGGGGGGGGAGTCGCGGCGAGAGGAAGGGAAGGAGAGGGGATCGACGAGGGTGGGGGGTGGTGTGTCGCGACTGAAGGGAGGAAAAAAGATAAAAAAATATTGAGAGAGAGAAGATAAAAAAATAAAAATATTATTATTTTATTAATAATAAAATATTATTTTAAGATAAAAAATTTATAATTAATAATAAATTATTATTTTAAAAATATTATTTTTAAAATAATAATATATTATTATTTTTAAATAATATTAAAGTAGTATTTTTAAAAAATAAAAATAATATTTTAAAAAATAAAAGTAGGGGAGGGAGAAGAGATGAAAATAATAATAATAAATATTATTTTTAAAAAATAAAATATTATATAAAAAAATAATATGTAAGTGGAAGATCCACAGGCTTTTCTATCTCCCTCGATCAAGAATGGTGGCGTGGGCATCATGGGCGAGCAAGGGGGTGAATGGTAGAACCGACGAGGGAGCACTAACAGTTGGCACCAGCACAGACAGAGGATAGAGGGGGCATAGGTGGAGGCCAAAAGGCAAGCATTTGTTGGAGCCAAGAGAGGCGAAGGGAAAGAAAAAAATAAAAAAATATTATTATTTTATTAATAATAATAACTTGAATAATAATATTATTTTATTATTTTTTTACCTTTTCCTTTTGTAATAATAGGATTATTATTATTTTATTATTAATCATATAATAATAATAATTTATTATTTTATCACTAAAATAGCATTTTATTGTTAATAAATAATAATATTTTATTATTAATAAAATAATAAAATAATATTATTATATTATTATTAATATTTTATTATTAATAAAATAATAATATTTTATTATTATTACTAAAATAATATTTTATTATTAATCAAATAATAATATTTTATTATTAATCAAAAAATAATAATATTTTATTATTCATAAAATAATAATACTTTATAATAATATTTTTATTATTATTTAAAAAATAATATTTTTCAAATAATATTTTATTATTAATTTTTGAAATAATTCTTTTTAAAATAATATGTTATTATACAATAGTATTTTTAAATTAATAATAAAATTTTTTTTTAAAATTTTATTTTAAAAAAATAATATTTTTATTATTATTTTAAAATTAATATTTCTTCTTCTTCGACTTCAAATATTATTGATATTTTTTTATCTTTTTTCCCTATTCTTCCCTTCCTCCCACCGCGGCACACATCCCCTCAGCGATCCCCTTCCTTCCCTTCCTCCCATCGTGACCCCCCCATCGCCCTCGCCAATCTGCGACCACTTTGTGGGCCTAGGTCACAGCCATCCACGCCGCACTTGTCACGACCCCCCCACCATCATCCACGCCACACCCACTGTCCGCATTGCACCTGGCTTGACGCGACCATCAAATCCCCTCCCCTCCCCTCCTCTACCTTCCCCAGCTATGACGCCACCAACCCCCCTCCTCTCCCCTTCCGCGCCTCCTGCACCCAGTGCGACCGCCCCTCGCACCCTTTGCAATTCTGCCCCACCACCGTCCTCTCCCCTTCTCTCCCTCGGCCTCGATGAACTAGAGGACCTTCGAAGATGCATGAGCATCGGCGACCGTCCGTGCCCCTCCATTCGCTCTCCTCGATAGAGCAGAGCAAAAAAAAAAACCTGCATGAAAGAAAAAAAAAAAAGAAAAGAAACCACACGTTGAAGATGCACTTTCACTGAAATCACATTTTCAACATATAGTTTCAATTTTAAATTTAATTTTAAATTTAAATTTTAAATTTTTATCTACATCATTTGAAACCGCATGTTTAAGATGCAGTTTCAATTAGAAACCAACATGTAATTTCGCCACATCCATGCCATCTCATCCAAATTATCTTATTTTGGAAAATGAGTCGGAAAGAAGGATAAATTAAAAAATAAATATTTAAAAAAAATATATTAAAAAAAAAAAACCCACCGAAGATCAACTGGGGACAGCTTTCATTTTTGCCATGTAAAAGGTCTACAGGGTAAAAAAGGAAGCTGTTCACAGGTGATCCTGCACATAATTTCCTGCTTGTGAGTTTTTCAGCACGTACTTTCCTGTTCACCGGTGCTGCTACTTTAAGTCTCAACTAACTGATTAATTTTAAACTATTTAAATAATTACTGAAACCCTACAAGGACAAGGTCATGTTCTATGTATATCTCTTGATTGCTCCCCTTGTATTTTATTTATTTCTGCATAACTTTTTTTTAATATGAGTACTGATTTATGGGTGTTGCTTAAAAAAAAAATATCGATCAGATGCATCCTTTAGTCATATATTATTGGAGTAAATTATGCATGCATATTTTTTTTTGATAACATAGAATATTATATATATATATATATATATAATAAAATTTAAAAAAATTAATAAAAGTTAATAAAAAATTTCGAACAGAAGATTTTTGTTTTAAAAGAGATGATTGAATTCACCGTTAGGCTGCCATCCGCAATAATTAGCTTATCAATATTTTTATATTTTTTTAATGAGCCATATATCTTTTCATTTCTTATATATAATTTTTTTTTGTTTTGCGGGCCTATTATTTTTTTTTCTTTTGTATTTTTTTTGGGTACAATTTTGTTCATTTGTTTTTCTCCCGTTTGCTGGGAGTTGGTTGGTTTGGCTGTCTTTTTGTTTGGGGGACCGTCATGTATATATTATTATATTTTATTCTTCTAAATATAACTTCCACGGCAGTGACCACTAAGGAAAAAAATCACCAGTGTAGGATAACGATGCCACCGGCCCAAACGAGCTGTCTCAATCAACTGCACAGCATTGCGTCGTTATTGATGTCCCATCAACCATGAACGGAGATGCGATCGCTGAGTCCTTGTTTTAGTTTTGCGTGCGACAATCAGTCCCCCCAATCATGCACAGAGCTATGAAGTGAATGGAAACGTCATTGAATTTTGTTAATTATTTTTTGGAGGTCACGTGGAGACGATACGACATTTATTTAATCGGTGCTCCAGGGTTGGTACGAAAATGATCAAAAATTTATCATTCGGACGAGATAAGAACATAAAAGAATTATGGTACCTATTAGAAGATATTTAATACGGAATCATCCACTAAAAAATAAAAATAATATACATACCGATAATAAGATCAACATATTTGATTGTGTTATAGTATTTCAAATCACATCCTAATCTAGTAACAAGATAATCATATTCATGATCAAAAATTCAAGATTAAACTTAAATATAAGGATAAAAATACTTCTCAATCTAATAAAAAAATAATATATAATATATTATTAATATATTATATCAATTTTATATATAATATTATATTATATTTGATATTATATATTATATTTATGATATATATTATATTATATTATTAATTATATTATTGTCATATTATGATTCAATGTTAATTTGAATTAAAGTAAAAATATCTTATTGTAATATATATTTATATAATATAAATATTTAATACATTAATTTTGTTTGCCTTATTTTTCTAATCAAAGTAAATATTCATATTAATAAATAATATATTATAAATATAAATAAAATATTAATTCTATAGTAATAACTAGTATATTTTTAATAGGATTAATAATTTATAGGACTAATAAATATATTTTTATAGAATCTATTAGTAGTTAATATATTAATAAATATAATAATATTTTATTTAAAATATATTATATATAATTAATAAATATATTTTTATGAAATATATTACTGATAGTTTTGGTATTATATGATAATAATCTTGAGTTCCTATAGAATACCAAATAGATTATTCATGGATATCCGAAAATCTTTATTCACTGGATCATGGCTTACCAAACACTGACCTATTATATCACCACAGGATTCGAATCATCATAGCAATCCCATTTGGATCACCAAATGATACCTTACATTTGCGCTACTTTCTTTGAGTGAGGTAAGTGGTCAAATGTGAGGGTGAGGAAGGCAAAGACACGATGGCTGGTGGGAAGGCCACGGAGGAGATCATCGATGCGCAAGCCAAGGAAGTAGGAGGAAATGGCATGTGTGGATCATCTTCATCGCTCACCACCACCAATAATTTCAGAGGCAATGAGACAGAGGATGGAGTAGTGTATTGCCTCCTACATCCGCTCTTGGTAGGGGAGGGGATGTTGGCATCAAATGGTCCGAATCTGGCAAATCCAATGTGTTGTCAGTGTGCCAAATATAAACTAAAAATATATCAAAAATATTCATCATCTTGGTTGAGCATATGTTTAGTTATAAACAATTTTTTTTAACCGATTACAATCACATCTATAGGCACTACAAACCATTTCGGCAAGTAATGAACTAAGAAAACCATCTTCTCGATTTTCATGAGATGAAGTCATTTAACAATGAGCTAGCAGGGTTTACTTGAAGACTTCACACATAAATACAAAATGGTAGTATTTATTTATCCTGTTGCCACCGAAAATCAATCCATCTTAGTCGCCAAACTAGCTAAGCTGTTGAAGAGCTTAGACAATTGGCAGAATCAGGCTGAAGAGATCAGCCACCAAAAGGTAGCGATGGTCACTATTGTGAAAAAGACCCATCGATCGAGATTAATCCTCTACTAAAGAGCATCCAAGATGAGATGGTGAGATCACACCAGCTATAAACTCAGGGGCCATCTATTCAGCCAGCCGCATAGGTGAAGCCTGCACCTAACTACCACGATTAATAATCTCAATATAAGAGATGTGAAAGATTCTCCCAAAGATAAAGGTCAGAATGTGGTCTAATGGTCTGCAGAGCTAAGCCTACAAACATAGATTCTGACAGTAGCCTATGGGCCCAACCTCCAAATAAAAGAGATACGAAAAAAATCCACAGTAAGCAAATAAAAACACCCATAAACATTCAGGAGCTCTCGCTCCGCTCTTGCGATCTTTTCTTTCTATTGTTTCCAAAGCTTCGGCTATCTTAAACATCATATGATCGCTATCAGAATGTGCCAACAAGTGTAGACTTCCTTTGTAGGTACCTCTGACATCATAAATCTCGATCAATGTCTAGCTCCAACCACATTAGCACCTAACTGAAGCCTTGCAGTAATAGATTGACACTAGAGAAAGGGTTCAGGTTCCTGTGAGAGAAAAGATAACATGATGTGAATGAGTAAACTCTGCTGCCTCTTGCCAATAATCTATCCATCACAGCTAGAGTAGTGCTGCTCGTGGATCCATTGTAGTGCAACCTCCGGCCATAATAGATCCACCACCGTTTGAAGCTCTAGCTCACCAGATCCAAGCATTGATCAGTGTTATGCAGTAGCTCCAACAAGTGATGGAGTAGAGGCAGCAGCATGAAGAACGAACCCTCAGCAGTTCTCTCCCATCTCAACTGACGATCTCATGCCCAAAGTCCAAGATCCACCCTTCGGTGGCACTCCCACTGCTCCACTACCATTTCAATTTATTCATCTTTCCATCAAAGCTTGAGGGGAGAGGTGCATTCGAAAAGCTCTTCCTCCACCGATGATTTGGTTCCAACCAACTTTTCTAAGCCCGAAAAGCTCAACAGGCTATTCGTTTCCTACTTAATAGCTAACGACCCCAATCGAAGAACTCAGCAGCCTCTTTTTCCTCCAGTAAGAACAGGGTCAGTCACTGCACGACTATATCATGCACTTCAATGCTGCCACATTTGAGGTACACTATAAAAAATATAATTTTTACGATGAATTTATTTACGATGGAAACATATTTCATCACAAATAATGATATTTATGATGAAAAAAAAATTCATCACTAATAATTATTTATTTATGATAAAAATAATTTTTTATCATAAATATCTTCATATTTACGATAAAAATAAAATTTTATCATAAATACATATTATTTATGAAAAAATTAATCATCATAAATAATAAAATATTTATTTTAATTTTTAACTTTCAAATATTAGTGACGAAAATAGTTTTATCATAAATAATGAAAGTATTTACAATGAAATTAAATTTTTATAATAAATACATGTTATTTATAATAAAAAATTTTATCACTAATATTTAAATAAAAAATAAAAAATTTTAAAAATTTAATAATTAAAGATTATTTGTGATAAAAATATTATATCGTAAATAATAGAATATTGATGATGAAATCTAAATTTTTATCATAAATTAATATTATTTATAATAAATTTTTTTATCGCTAATATATGAAAAAATAAAAAAATTTAAAAATTTAAAATTATAAATTATTTGTGATGAATATATTACATTACAAATACAGGCATATTTCCAATGAAAACTTATTTTCTGTTGTAAATACTTAAGTATTTATGATGAAAAATTTTCATCACTAATATTTAAAAAAAATAAAAATTTTAAAAATTAAAAAATTATAGATTATTTGTGACAAAAATATTACATCATAAATAATGGATTATTGATGATAAAAATAAAATTTTTATCACAAATATATTTTATTTATGATAAAAAAATTTTATCGCTAATATATGTAAAAAAATAAAAAATTTAAAAATTATAGATTATTTATGATAAAAATGTTACATCACAAATATTATATATTTATGATGAAAATTAATTTTCTATCATAAATACTCTAGCATTTATGATAAAAAAATTTATTGCTAATATTTGAAAAAAAATAAAAAATTTAAAAATTATAGATTATTTATGATAAAAATATTACGTCATAAATAATGAGTATTTACAACGAACAGTAAATTTTTTATCGTAAATACTTTAGTATTTACAATGTAATATTTTCATCGCTAATACATGAAAAAAATAAAAAATTTAAAAATTATAAATTATTTATGATAAAAATTTAACATCATCAATAATCGAATAATGATGACAAAAACTTAATTTTTGTCATAAATACTTTATTATTTATGATAAAAAAATTTTCACTAATAAATGAGAAAAAATAAAAAATTTAAAAACTCAAAAATTATAAATTATTTATAATAAAACTCTATTTCAATCATAAATAACATGTATTTATGATAAAAAATATATTTTTATCATAAATAATCATTATTTATGATAAAAATTTTCATCACTAATATTTAAAAAAAATAAAAAAATTTATAACTTTATAAATTATAGATTATTAGTGATAAAAAAACTTTTATTGAAGGATGTTTAGATATATTATAGTAAATTTTTTATATTTATAAAAATAAATATTAAATAGTTTTTAAAAAATAATATGTGCACAAGAAAAGTATGAAAAATATTAAGATATCTCTGATCCTCAATCTTTATAAGGCTCTATCTGTGGCATTTTGAACCAATCTAAAATCAATTCTTGGAGGATGGATCAAGAGAAAGATGGTTGGAAATTGAAGCCGAGGATGTCGTTATTCCTTTGGTTGCCCATTTGAATCTCGTCCAGATGACATTCGATCTTTCGGACCTTTTGCTTGAGGTCCTCCTCCCGATGAGATTTTGTGAGGGATGGAGAGTAGCCCAAGATCGAATCTCTATTGGAGGAGACCAGAGAATGTTGCCATTATTCTTCATGCCTGGATCCTGATGGGACGGTGATTGTCGATCGATCAAGACAGAACGATGCGTACCTCGAGGGGGATTCTCTGGAAGCAGTTTTGCTGGCTATACGGAGAGGGCACAGTTTAAGGAGCATGTTGCAAGGATTGTCATTGCTTTGTGGTTTGCTGTAAATGCTGGATGGTGTTGGTCAATGCTTGGACCTGTCGAATCAGGTCATTGAATCATTATGGGTCCTCTATAATAGGTGGTGGTATAGGCCCTTGAGGAGTGGATGCTTGCACTATATCACCCATGCTTTGTCGAGATGACTATCGATGAGAAGCCACAGAATTATTGCAAGTCTTTGTTCTTACCATAATTCATCCATTTCATTACTAAAATATTCTGGAAAGTTGATATATTTACTACATCAGCTATATATATATATATACACACACATATATACATATGTTATTGCATTATTGTGGCTAAGAGATGAATGAAAAATGAATGAAAGAAAATAATACGAAAAACAAGACTTGGTCAGAAGAAATATTTTTTTAAATAAAAAATATTTTTTTATTAATTATTAGCGATGAAAAAAATTTTCGTCGCTAATTATGTAATTAGTGACGAAATAGAAAATTTTCATCATCAATAATATTTTTTCGAAGTTGAATTTTTTCAGCAAAATTTTTTTTTTGACGAAAATTATTAGCAACAAAAATTAATTTTTATCGTAAATATTTTTTGTTCGAATTATTTATGATGAAAATTGATTATTAGCGACGAAAATTTACGTCGCTAATACCCCACGTCCCATCAACTCCCATTGGAAACTCATTTTTCTTTCTTGTGCCCCCTCGACAGTCCGGCTTCCTCCCCCTCCCATGAGCTTCCTCCACCCCCCGACGTCCCGCATGCCTCCGATTTCCTCAGCCATCCCGATTTCCTCCACCATCACCATCGAGGTGAGTCGACTTCATCTCTATTTTTTTTTTGGGTGGGTTTCGGCAGGGGACGGAGAACGTGCCAGGGCTGATGTGCCGGGGATGGTGCACCTGGGCCGGGACGGCGGGCCGCGGCCACGTGGGGCCTGCGGGCAGTGATGGCGATGGCGGACTGCGACCATGTGGGGCCTGTAGGCCGCGACGATGATGGCAAGCTGCGAACGACGATGTGGGGTCGACGACTGGCCAGGGCCGACGAGCCAGAGCCGGCGACGTCGACTCTTCTTTTTTTTGGGGGGGTGGGTTCAGGCCGGGGATGGAGATGGGGAACGTGCCGGGCCCGGCGTGCTGCGGCTGGTGGCTGCGACCACGTGGGGCCTGCGTGTTGGGGCATGCCGGGGCCTGCATGTCGGGGCGTGCTGGGGCTGGCAATGGCGGGCTGGGGAGGGGTCGGGTCTGCCGAGCCGGTGATGGTGAGCCGGGATGGGGTCGGATCGCGGCTATGCCGGGGCCTACGGGCCGGGCCGACAACGATGGGCCAAGGAGGGGCCGGTGAGCCGGAGCCAGAGCCGGAGCCGGTAACAGCAAGCCGGGGTGCAGCTGTGCCGGGGACGGTGGGCCGGGCACGCGTGGCCTATGGGCTGTGGGCCGAGCACTTGTGGGTTCGGATGGGTCGGGCCTGGATGGGGCCGGTTGGGTCGGGTCCGGTCGGGTTGGCGCGAGTCGGGTGGAGCCAGATCGGGTCAGGCTGGGGTCGGGGACGGTCGAGCCAGGGCGGGGCGGGTCGGGCAGGGGCGGGGCAGGTCGGGCAGGGTCGGGTCGGGTTGGGGCTGGTCAGGTGGAGCCGGGTCAGGTCCGGTCGGGCTAGGGCGGGTCGGACCGAGATGGGGCGGGTCGGGGGTGGTAGGGTCCGGGTCGGGTCGGCTCCAGTTCGGGCTGGGATGGTGCGGGTCGGGCTGGCGCGGGTCGGGTGGAGTCGGATCGGGTCGAGCTGGGGTCGGGGACGGCGAAGTCGGGGTGGGGTGAGTCAGGTCAGGGTCGGGTCAGGCTGGGGCTGGTCGGGTGGAGCCGGAGCGGGTCCGGTCGGGCTGGGGCTGGTTGGGTGGAGCCGAGTCAGGTCCGATAGGGCTGGGATGGGGCGAGTCGGGGATGGTAGGATCCGGGTCGGGTCGGTTCTGGTTCGGGTCAGGATGGGGCAAGTCGGGTCAGGCGAGGGCGGGTCGGGTGGAGTTGGCATGGGTCGGGTCGGGTCGGGTCTGGTCCGATCCGCATCGGGTCGAGCTAGGGTAGGTGGGATTGGGATAGGGCGGGTCAGGTCAGGTCTTCATGAGGATGAAACATGATGCTGAAATTATTATAATTGTTGCATATTATTTTTTAGTGTTACCGCTGAAATTATTTAATTATTTGACTAATTATTTTTTCACTAACACAATGCACATTGCTTTTACTTGTTATAATTAAATTATTTTATATGCTGTTTTGTATGCCATTAAAATTATAAATAAAAAATATTTTTATTTTAAAAAAAAATTTATTAAAATTTCTAATGAAGAAATTTCAATATGAAGTTATTCTTTTTTAATAAATTAAAAAAATTATTTTTGAATGCACGTTCAAAGATGGTATTTAAATTATATTGAGCCGTAGATTTCTGTTAAAATTTTGATCTTCATCGAGATCGAAACTTGGATGTTCCGTATTCGGACTTCTTGAAAAAGTAATAATATTATTGTTGTTAATAGTTGATATTTTATTTTATTATGTAGTATCAGTAGTTATCTGTCTATTGTTCTCCAGGTATATGGTAGATAGGGTGTGCAGGGACCATATCCATATCGTATACTTGGAGAACCATGGGGAGATGCTGCCAAAATTTCTACGAAAATGAGATGAAATATCCACTAATAACAATAATGAGATTATTATTTTTTTGAAAGGGATAGAGCCACACCTGTTAGTAATAATTTGAAAAGGATGGGATCATGCATTTTGTATCAAGTGGTCCGGATCTGGATCCAGATCGGGATTTTAGCTGGAATTCGGAATGCGATTCAATCCAAAATTCAGATCAGGATCCAAAATACCACTAAACTTTATTTTGGTTGTTAATAATTTTGTATTTGTTGTTAGATGAATATCAACAAAAGTTAGATGAATGCTAGAGGTATTTTTTTGCCTAAATATCGAAAAGGAGTTCGAGATTTCATTGACTTTGCATGGTATAAGGCTAACAGTGCTAGTCGGATAAATTATCCATGCAAGAGATGTGTCAATTTGATATATCGTCACATAACACTTGTTGAGGAACATCTGCTACAATATGGTATGGATAAGAAGTATACTTATTGGATATGGCATAGAGAGGATGATCTGAAAGAAGTGGTGCGCGACGATGACGATACTGAAGATGATAGTACTGATGGTGCTGGATCTATCGAACATAGTGGTATTAGAGAATTGTTAAATGATTTACATCAAGGTACTTGTTCAAATGTACACATGAATACTGCTGCATCTGAAAGTAATTCTGATCATGAGCATAATATCCGGCTTGAGGTAGAAGGGACTTCTGAATAGTTTGCAAAGGTTGTAAGAGATTCACGAGAGCCACTCTATCCAAATTGTATAAAATTTTTTAAATTAGAGTTTTTGATAAAATTACTTCATATTAAAATCATGAACCGTTGGAGTCAGAAGTCATTTGGTCAAATTTTAACATTGATTAAAGCAGCTCTGTCCGAAGGAGAGAAACTTTCAAAATTATATTCTGAAGCAAAAATATACGTGCAAAAAATGAAACTTGGCTATACTCCTATACATGCCTGCAAAAATGACTGCATATTATTTTATAAGGATAACGAACAAGCAACTGAATGTTCGAATTACGGTGAGCTTAGATACAAAATTGATAATAGGAAAGCAAAGAAGATACCTCAAAAGATTTTGAGATATTTTCTATTGATTTCAAGACTTCAAAGGTTGTATATGTCCACAAAGACGGCTGAAAAAATGAGATGGCATTATGAGCAGTGGGTTCCAGAGGAAAACATACTTAGCCACCTGGTCGACTCTTTAGTGTGGAAAGACTTCGATGCAAAGCATCCGTACTTTGTGAGTGATCCACGTAATATCTGGCTTAATCTAGCAATAGATAGATTTAATCTCTTTGACAATCTGAGTACCTTTTACAGCATGTGGCCTGTGATACTAGTTGTATATAATGTGTCACCTTGGAAGTGCATGAAAGAACCATTTATTTTTATGTCACTGTTGATTCTGGATCCAAAAGTACCAGGTAATGAAATTGATGTATATCTACGATCTTTAATTGATGATTTGAAGGAGTTATGAAAAAATAAGGTACAGACATATGATTCTGTGAGTCGAAGTAATTTTAAGTTACATGCTTCGATTCTATGGACCATAAATAATTTTTCAGCATATAAAAATTTATCTGGATAGAGCACCAAAAGATATCTTGCATGTCCAATATGCAATAGGGATGCATCCTTTTTACATTTAAAGCATGGACGAAAAATATGTTTCATGGGTCATCGACGGTTTCTTCCTGCTAATCATTCTTGGAGGATCCGTTATAATCAATATTTTGATGGTAAGTCCGATCGACGTCCGTCACCTAAGGAGTTAAGTGGAGCAAAAATTTTAAAACAACTTGAAATCATTGGAAACGTCCAATTTGAAAAAATATCGGATACTCGCAAGCAAAAGTATACTGAAGCTGAGCTGAATTGGATGAAGCGAAGTATCTTTTTCGAACTACTGTATTAGAAGCAGTACTACTTCATCATAATCTGGATGTAATGCACATTGAAAAAAATATTTATGATAATATCATCAGTACTATATGAAATATTTTAGAAAAAATAAAAGATGGCACAAAAATTTGTCTTGATTTGCAGGAAATGAGAATCCGACTGGAGTTGCATTTAGTTCATTGAGGTGAGAGATTTTTTATGTCATCCGTATGTTATTCACTGTTTGGAGAGGAAAAGAAGAATTTCTATGGATGATTCAAAATCGTAAAGTTTTCTGATGCAAACGCTTCAAATGTATCGCGGTGCATTGGGAACAACGATGGTAATATTTTCAGTATGAAAAGTCATGACTCCCATGTGATGATGCAACGTTTGCTTTCTGTGGTCATGCATGGTTATTTGGGTGGTGATGGTCCAACTGCAATGATTGAGCTGAGAGTATTCTTCTGAGAACTATGTTACCAAAAATTGAAGATTAACTTACTTGAGAGTTTAGAGAAAGATATTGTACTCATTCTTTGTAAGTTAGAAAAAAAATTTCACCATTATTTTTTGATGTTATGGTGCATCTGGCTATTCATCTTCCAAAAAAAACTCTTTTGGCCAGACCGGTACATTATCGATGGGTGTATCCTATTGGAAGATAAAAAAATTATACATACTTTATCATATTAATTATAAGATGTAAATATATTTCTAAAATTTAAATTTATTTTTATTTGCATATTCTTGTGTACCTTAAAAAAATATGTGCGCAATAAAGCAAGGCTTGAAGGGTCTATAGTGGAAGCATATGTAGCTACTGAGTATGTCACATTCTGCTCGATGTATCTTGACGATATCGAAACAAGATTCAATCATGCAGATCGTAATGCAAACCGTGAATGGGGTGATAATAAACCGACGTTATCTATATTTAGACAAATGGTTCGACCTATTGGTGCAAAGAGATATGAATTTATGGATGTGAACGAGCTATCCAAAGCACACTTTTACATTCTAAATAATTATGAAGAAATTGAAGATTTTATTGAGTAAATATTATCTTACCATACTATTTAATTTTTTAAAAAAAAATTATATTGATATAAAATTAAAAATCATAACTTCTTACCGTGAGCACAAGAGTATACTATGTAAAGAGAATAATACGAATGTCGATGATCGATATAGGAGAAAATTTATAAAATAATTTGATAATCTTGTAAGTTGCATTAGTGATACGTTATTTATTCACTTATAAATAATATTATTTAAACCAATATAATTTTTTATCTTATAATGTAGATCAAACATAAGTATTTCAATAAAGAAGTGGGTGCAACCAATAAGTTGCACGATTTAGCATGTGGTCCCGATTGAAGGGCTAATCACTACACATCCTATATCATTGAAGGAATGAGATTTCACATAAGAGAGCTTGAGATGCAATGACGGACCCAAAATAGTAAAATTGCTACAACAGGATATGAAAGAGAAGAAGAGATTGATTATTATGGTGTACTGGTAGATATCATAAAACTGAAGTATAGATCCAGTAATTCTGTATTTTTGTTTCAGTATAAATGGTGAGATATTAGTAATAAAAAGATCGATATTCATACCGATTCATAATTTATCAGTGTAAATCTTGCACGAACATGATACCAAAATGAGCCGTATATATTAGCAACTCAAGCGAAACAAGTAATATATTTGAAGGATCTAAAGTATCGAGGTAATTGGCATATTGTGCAAAAAATAATACCTAGAGACGTATATAACATACCAACTCGATTAGAAATGGATGAAAATTTGGATTTACATAAAGAGGAAGCTTTTCAGCAAGAAGAACAAACATTAGTCGAGCTTTTGGTTGATAAAGAACTTATAACGGCACCTTTGAATAGGGCTGATCTTCCATCTAATGAAGTTGAAGCTGATTTTGTATTTAATCTTGATGAGTCGGAGGGCGATGATCAATTCATAAATGATGATGAGATAGAAGATGATACATATATCGATTACTGTGATTCGGACGAGGATCTATACATCTAGGAAGAAACGAATATTGATGAGTAGATCTATATTCTTCGTTCAATTTTATCTTCCAATAATGGTATGCGATATAATTGTATTTATTAGAATATTATTTGATTCTACTATTATTATTCAACATTATATTTATTTATATCTCAATTCCTGTAGATATGACACCAGGAGACAGACGACGACGTTCGCATTCACAGCTCTCTGCAGATGCCTCAGAGGTTAAGGCACCTCCATCGATCTCCATTGCCACACCGGTTTCACTGTCAGAGGGTCCTACACCGACAGATCCCAGTGAGGTGGGTCCCAGTGGTATTAACTATTACAATTTATATATAATAAAATTTGATTTTTTTATTTGGATCGTACTAATAATTTATTTATTATTATTTCAGATGAGTCCTCGTCAGTGGTGAGGCGAGGGTGAGGTCCATCGAAGAACCTCGCTCTAGAGCGTTGGAGATGCGAGCACCCGAGATAGCATCTCCAGATCGAGATATTGGTCGGCTACACTAGACTTATTAAGGGATGGTGTGACCCATGGCAAACTGAGCTTGGCATCATATGCCGCAGTTATGCCTCTGTGATGTTTTTCGATTGGCATCATATCTACCAGCTCAGAGAGAGATTTTTTACACCCACTTACAGATAAAATAAATTATATTATAAATATTTAATTTGCATAGTATTTTTCTAATATTTGTTATTGACAAGGTGTATTTGATATCACTAATTTTGAGGAGGATCGTATGAGGTGAGCCATCGACATTCAGTTATCGTTGCATTTCAAGGACGATCGCCATCATATGCATCAGCATTGGTATCGGATGGTGCAGGATCATAGGGAGGAGACAGCGCGGCAGCAGCCCTATAACAGCATCACCGTAGATGATTGGACTACTATATGCTGGCAGTACGAGGATCTGACATATCAGGTTACATATCTAAATTTTTTTATAATTTAATGACTTAATCATTTATTCTTAAATTAAATTTTTTATCTACTAATTTTACTGATAATTTTACAAAGATGATGTGCCCAAATGCGGCTAACCGGATGAGACAGACCATGCTGCATTGTGGGGGTTTGAGATCGTTTGCTCATCACATGGAGTACATGATAGGTAATTTTTAATTTTTAATTAGCATATAATTCTCTAGTTATTTAAAAAATTTTTAATTAATTCTTAAATTGTAGAGAGATACTGAGAGTGGCGAGCTTCCTGATAGGATCGATATCTACCAGTGGACCTACCAGCGATGGTCGGAGGAGTAGACGATGGGGAGCCAGGAGCTATTTGTAAATTTTTTTAATTATTTTTCATTCGTAATCTAATTTTTATTATAAAATTAAAATAACTATAATTTTAATTTTCAAGATCGTATGATAGAGATTAGATCCCAGTCTATCCTTGAGGGCTCGATCGCACCCACAGATGATGAGATCTGTGATCAGATGCTCGGTACAAGATCCTGTTATATTAGGATTCTAGGGTATGAGATCATTGCTCCCTCATCCTCACGCACATCTAGGGCAGACATCCATTCTGCATGCGAGGCTCGACTGACGGAGGTGCAGAGGTAGACTGTCGAGGATCGACAGTGAGCTCGGGAGTTGGTTGCACGTGTCGATGACTACCAACGCTTTCAAATCCAGATGATGGAGCGGATGGCACAGATGGAGCAGACGATACAGCTGATGAGGCAGCAGTAGACCAATCCGAGTTCCATCATTGGTCTGAGCTCCGTTGAGTACTCTCCGTCCCCAACTCGTTCTCCAGATGTCGATATTTGACGGCTTACTAATGTATTTTTTTTATTTCAAATATTTTATAATTTTAATTTAATATAATAAAATAATAAAATATATTTATCAATTTATTATGTAAATTTTTTATTTTTATTTTTTTAATTTATAAAAAATATTATATATTTAAATTTAAAATATATATTTCCAATTTTTTTAAAAAATATGACTAAATTATTAGCAATAAAATTATTTTTGACAAAATATTCATTGCCAAAATTATTTTACTAACATAATTTATTTTATCAATAAATATATAATTAACAGTGATAAAAAATATTCATCATAAATAATTTTATTTACGATGAATTTTTTTCATTGCTAATATAATTTAACTTTTTTTAAATAATTTTTTTATTAAATTAATAGTGATGAATTATTTTTGTTACAAAAATAGTTTTTTGCAATGGAAATTTTTGTCACTAAAATTTTAGCAAATAATAGCGATAAAAATTTTTCATCGTAAATATTTTTTTTAGATTAAATTTTTCATTAATTTTTTTTAACAATGAAAAATATTCATCGCAAACATCTTTTATTAGCGATAAAAAAAAATTTCATCGTAAAATATTATCAATGATGGGATTATTTGCGATGAAATATTAGCTACCAAAATTTCATTGCTAATATTATTTGCGATGAAAATCAGTTATTAGAGACAAAAAATTTTCATTGCTAATAACCTATTTTGTTGTAGTGGTACGAGACCTCGATCAGTAGATGGTAATGTCAATACTTAAACGAAGCTTGCAAAATGAGCCCCTTACCTTCTCCCAGGATAAAAAGTTTTCGAGGGATTATACTAATCTGCTGGCCCAAACTCAGAAGCACACCAAGGCAAAGGAAGCTCGAAAGCTCCGCAAGCAGGTGGAAGGAATTGAAGAAGATCTCCAATAAGAAGAGGAGTCAAGAAGATCCTCGGATAGTTCGGACCGAGAGAAAATCTTCTCGATTGTGAAAAAGCTACCGTCCGAGAAGTCCTCCCGATGATTCATACGATCGTGAAAAAGCTACCGTCCGACCATCAACATAGCCCAGTGTAACCACGAGTGGTCCAGTATAGCCACACGACCCACTGTAGCCATATGGCCCACTGTAGCTAACTGAAACAATCATTTGAGAAATCTAACATGGCCCACTATAGCCACAGATGACCTACTATATTCATACGACCTACTGTAGCTAAGATAGCCCACTATAGCATTAGCATGGCCAACTATAGTTATGGATGACCACAGTCGCCGAGATGGCCCATTATAGCTAATCGAGATAGCCTCCTAAAAATTCAATGTGGCCCACTATAGCCATAGGTGGCCAATTGTAGCCATACGGTCCACTGAAGCTAACAAAGATTAATTCCTTAGAGATCTCACACTACCAGCAGAAGCCAAGAGTTGACTCATCCCAAAAAAAGGAGAAGTGCTGGATGACTCACGAAAAAGAGCCTCAATGAAAAAAAATATTTTACTTAAAAGATTATGTGCATTTTAGAGAAACTCATTACATTTTAATCGAGTGAAACTCGTTACAATAAAAAAAAGAAAGAGGAAAGCTCGGGCCCAATAGACACCTCAAGAGCATGAGCCTTGCTTCAGCATGATGCGATCCCCGATGAAGATCATAGGACTCCCCATCTTGCGACACTCCCTAGTCCTTGTCAAAAAGACATCAACAATGGCATGGATGCTTCCCTTTCGAAAACCTATTCACCTTCACAGTGCACCTCCGGGGAAGATCGGAAAGCTATATCGAACAGAGAAGAAACAGGCCTTCTAAAAAGGTCCAAGACCTGACTATGGAGGATAAGGCAATAAAAAGCTTAGATGATCACCTCCGTAACACCTCAACTGAAGCAACAGGATTTTTTAATATCTCCCATGCCAAAGTGGGACATCCACTGAAGCGCACCTCGAAGCACCCAACAATTGATTGAAGGGAGGAGGATATCTCCCAAGCCAGAAAAAGCACCGACAACCCTTCGACACTTGACGAGATAGCTCTATCATGACATTGAGGAAAATAACCAAGCCAATATCAGCCTCACACAGTAGAGCTCCTACTTATAGAAAGGACAGGTCCAAGCGCATTCGAATGCCCCATTGGTTATACGACAAACGTCACCATTGTATAGCCTCAGAAGCTGCACTTTCTAGAAAATAGATACCAACATTAAGTGTGAGCCTTGTCACATCTTCGGACTATATGGCTTCCTGCCACGTAACATCGAGGTGAATCATCTTCTCTGATTTGCATTCAACGCTTGGTATGCGTGCAAATCTGCCACTTTCAAAAATCCATTTAACACATACAGACGAAGCAAAAGCTTTGAACAATGTCAAAGAAGACTTCAGCTCGAGCACGAAACTAATTCGGCCAACCCATCTAAACCATTTGAGCTCTTGACCAAGACAAAATATCGACTACACCAATATCATAAAGAAGCAAAAATTTCAAATGAGAGGTACACAAATTAAAATATATATTTTTTATTAATTGAAAAATTTTATTATAGAATTTTGTTGAGATGAAGATGCCCAAAAGTGAATACAAAAAGATGAAGATCTAGTCTTCATCTGAAGAAGATGTCCCGACCTCCTCATCATTGTTGCCAGGGCGGAGGTGTCTCAGATCCAGCTTTGAGACCATCTTCTTCACATGCACCTTGAAATCCTCGAAGCCTTAGACGAACTTAGTTGAAGATGCCTCGATGAGCTCAACTTCAAAATCCATCGAGACTTTGTACTCCTCGATGCATCAGAGCCTAGTCTCAACAGAAACCTCCATTGCAGCCTCGACGAAACCTCGACTGCCCCTAAGCAGACGAGGGACCACCTCAAACCTCACCAACCATCCAAAGGGAAGCAAGGCCCACCCCGACAAAGGAGCCTGGAGCCACCCCAACACAGCAACATGCGGCCTCATGGCCATGGCTGACCTAATCCCTGTCAAGGACTGCCACGAGTCAGAGATGAAAAGTTTTGGCTGGGTGCTCCTTATCCTCTTGGATGAGGACTCCCCATGAGAACTCATTTTCTTCTTAATAGCTAACTTAACAGATGACAGCGATGGCTTCATAACTACTAGACAAATAAAAGAGAACTTTTCTCTAACAACTATAATGACAAAAGAGCAACTACCAATAGGATGGTAGGAAATCCTATCGAATAGATAATCCATTTATACAGGCAACTGATGGTGTGGATCTAGTCATCGAATAATCAGATCTTGCCACTTGGCCAGTCTGAAGTGGCGAACCATGCGGCTTTTCATCATATCTTTATCTAATTAAACCATGTAGGATAACTTATGAAGCATGCTTCGCAACTTACCATGACTTGCCATATGGCGGATCCTAGGGGAGTCCAAGAGCAGTCTCTCGATTTCTTCTCTCGAGAGCACCGTTGTGCAACTTCTTGAGCTCCCTCCTTAATAAAGATGATGTTAGCTATGAAACAACGCATCATAAATCCTCAGAAGTTCTTCTTAAAGTAGTAATGTTGACGCCTCCAAGAAGGAATTGAATCGACAGTTCAACAACAAGATACTTACTCTCTTTGCTCGAAATCCAAAAGTTACTTCGAACTCGAGAGTAAGGGGTATATGTTGTAGGAGAGACCCACTGATCGAGACTAATCCTCCATTGATCATGCCCAAGATAAGATAGTGAGGTCACACTAGCTATGAATTCAGGAACTACCCATTCAGCCAGTCGTGTAAGTGAAGCATGTGCCTGACATCCACAACTAACAATCTTGGTGTATAGGAGAGATTCTCCCAATAATGAAAATCAGAACGTGGCCAAATGACCTGCAGAGCAAGGCCTAATAAATAAAGATTTCAGCTAGCGGCCTACGGGCCCAACCTCCAAATAAAAGAGACATGAATGGGACCTTCAGATAAGCAAGTAAGAACACCCATAAACACTCAGTAGCTTTGCTCTGCTCTGCTCTTATGATCCTTTTTCTCTATTATTTCGAAAGCTTTAACTTAAGCATTGAAAGATCCCCCACCAGAACATCCCTGATGAGTATGGACTTTCTTTGCAAATATCCTCGGGCATCGTAGATCTCGATCGACGTCTAGCTTCAGCCATGTCAAAACCTAATCTAAGCCTTACGACAACAATTGATGTGCTTGAATGGTGATGATTCCAATAGTAGTAACTCTCAAGGCAATGTTGAAGAGAAAACACCATATCCAGATCTTCACATCATGCCGAATCCAACCTAAAACAATACAAACAAAAAGATCCTCTTGTTGGATCATATATGATGGAAGATCTTCTGATGCCTTAGCCAAACAAACTCTTAAGGAATAGCGATGTTATGAGAGCAGCAAGATGATAGTATAGAAGTATAAAAAAGAGCTCGAGAATATTTACTTGGAAAGTCCCCTAAAAATGGTTTATATATGCAAGGAAAGGCTTAGCACAGGATTCAGTCATTTACTCCATGAATGAGCATAAGAGCCTTGAAGCTTTCTAAATGATCCACCAGATTAGTCGACCCATCGAAGATTGCTAATTATGGCATCTTGAAGTGGACGAGCAGCATCTGCTACATGATCCTGTTGTTGAAGGATGAATCGATACGAAAATCGATCCCATCATTTCAATCTAAGGCTTGATGATGTAATGTCTTGATTAGTTGGTTCATCTCTTGGAGCTTGCTATCAACATCAGTATCATGCGCCATATAAGCCTCTATGTGTCATGATGGAGATCAACCCGAAGTAGATCCCTTGTCAAAATGAAGGATGGAAGAGCACCTCCTTTGTTCAAGACTCCTAGATCGACTTAATCACGTTTGCCTTTCCTACTCCGAACTGTGTAATGGAGGTTGCAGTGGTTCCAATCGAGATGCCTCTGGAGCATGACACGATTGCTGCATGGCATGGACCACCATGGTTAGCACCTGTACTTTCTCGACTAGCATATTGAACTGGCCTAGGTTCACCCTTACAGCCGATTGGGATGGCTGCAGAGGGGGCCTTTGGCCGCTGAATCAGGGTATAATTTTTAACCAAATTTTTCACCAATTGGGTTGTCGTGGCATTGGAACATCACAAAGATGTTCTGCGCAGCTGCATTATTGCTGGTCTCATGCTCCTTCCTAAAAATGGGCCTACGTTGTTCCTGTAGCATCAATCGATTACTATGAATTTTAGACTCAAAAGTCAGAGTGGCTGAAGTGGACAGTAGCGGCAGGATGACAGTACCTAGATCTGTAAAAAAAATTCCTAGCTAGAGTTGCTTCCAGTGGAGACTCTCTGATGCTCAAGTTAGAAATTCAAAAATAGATGGTAAAAAGTGAATGGAAGAGAGAGAGATTGCATTCTTGGAGATCCCCTATGGATCTCTATCTATAGGTAGAGGCTGAAGAGCGATGAGAAGGAAAGAGAATCAGACGATTAATCCTGCTTTATTGGGCGAGACATGCCTGGTGCTTCCTACTTTATGTAGAGAGATAAGTTTGTTATTTCCTTATTTACTCACAGCAGGCTGTCACGCTGATTCTGAGATTTTCCTAGCTGGCCTAAATTGGGTAACAATATCAAATATAATATTTTTGTAAAATATCGGCTTTGGTCAACCAGCATCAAGGTTAGATCGGACCCATTGCCTTATTGCCTTGTTGCCGGTTGTTTTCGATTGCCGAGAGATTTAAGAAACCATGCGAAAGCTCGAAGCCAACCCTTCCTAGCATATCGATCATGATCAACTGAAGCACCTTGGGTCGGCAGAGGGGAGGATCGACTGGATCTAAGTCAACAAGATTAAGGTTGGCAGCTACCACAGCTTACTCACATCTTCAACTTAGAGGTAGGATTTTCTATCCATATCAAAAATATCCCAAAATTATTCATCATCTTGGTTGAGCACATGTTTAGTTACACACACTTTTTTTTTAACCGATTATAGTCACGCCTATAGGCACTACAAACCATTTTGGCGAGTAATAAACTAAAGAAAACCATCTTTCCGATTTTCATGGGATGAAGATATTTAAAAACAAGCTAGCAGGATTTGCTTGAAGACTTCACACATAAATACAAAATGTCAGCATTTATTTATCCTATTGCCATCGGAAATCAATCCATCTCAATTGCCAAACTAGCTAAGGTGTTGAAGAGCTCAGATGATTGGCGGAATCAGGCTGAAGGGGTCAACCAAGGATGTTCATGTACAAAAGGTGGTGATGGCCGCTATGCTTAAATGGTGATGGTCCTAATACTGGTCGCTCTCGAGGTGATGCTGAAAAGAAAAGACCATATTCAGATCCTCACATCAATGCCGAATTCAATCTGAAACAATACAAACAAAAAGATCCTCTCATCGAATAATATCTGATGGAAGATCTTTCAATGCATAAGTCAAACAAACTCTCAAAAAACAGTGGTGCTATGAGAGTGGCAAGGTGATAGTACAAAAGCATAGAAAAGAGCTCGAGAACATTTACTTAGAGAGTCTCCTGAAAATGGTTTGCATATGTAAGGGCCGGCAAATGTCACAGAAGAATTTAGGAGTGCAAATCGGTCATTTTTGGTAACCGATCACACGTTCTGATGATCACATGCGAGCATTTTGCCCGCACATCACACTCCAGTATTTTACCTGCACGGTTATAGAAACCGCTTGTAGTCATGATCGAGATATCGCTAGCTAGAGGAGAATTCGAATTCTACACATGCTTCTGGTTTGGCCACATGGTAGGCTTCTATTGATTGATTGGAGGCATCCTGATGAGCTCTAATTGGTTCAGTCTTCCATACTAGCGGCAGTTGAGTCTGAGGAATATTACTTACTCCCTACTTTTAAGACCGAAATAACTTGTTAGATAGAGCTAAGGGAAGTAGATTTACTGGTGAGAACGACCAGTTGAGCTACGGAATCAAGCGTTGAAGTCAAGCTGCTACAATTCTCCTTCCAATTTTGCTGTACAAATTTTCTGGATACTGCATTTATAAAGGATGTGCTGGTACCTGTGCTTCCCAAAATAGTATCATTCGTGATGGGAGTATTGACGCAATGATCAAACATTTGGCCAATGACGATCTGCGTAATCATTTGCAGGCAAATGTCCGAGTGACAAGTGGCAAAGATTGGCTAGGATAGGTGAACTATCATGCCACTCCAAACCATACAAGGCTCTAATAAGACAGGCGACTACTGCATCTCCCCCTTGGGTCCTCTGCATTCTGGTGCTCGGGGGGAGAGAGAGAGAGAGAGACCGCAACCAAGTTTCCATGGTCATATACTTCCCACGCTTCTATCGGAGTTACCGTTCTTACCAGAGTTCTTCCGATAGGTTCTTTGCCTTCCAAACTTTTCTTTAGCCTTCTTCAAGTCTTTCGTTCTTTCCCTTTCTCTGTCCTTTTGTCCTTCTGCAATGGATCCATCGCTCAAGAAGTGATCCACAGACAATCAGAAAGTAGATTATGGTTCTCATAACCAAGCTTCCATGTGGTCGAGCGGAGCCCGATCCAAGGTTATCTCAAGTTTGGATGATGAGAAGAGTGTCCTAGAAGAGTCTGAACTTGATCAGATCCAAGTCAAGTTCCACATCCCTTGAAACTTCACCTTGGAGTTACTCGGTCCTTTTGATCGGGCACCATCGCCTTGGAAAAATTAGATTGCCTCCTACAAGAAAACTCTGAGAATGGGACTAAGGCTCCTAAATCCTTTGATTATTATTCATCTGCAGGCTTAGTAACAACTCATTCCAGCCTACCACATGCCCAATGCTTGGAAGATGATAATTAGATCCTGCTTTCTAAAGCTTCACGGGATCATCCCGACATAGAGCTACTCTGAGCATTCTTTCAAGTGAAGATATATCCTTGGGACAAAAGATAGCAGGATCTTTCTCAAAGCCCTTCCTCTATCCATGGTATGAAGGACCAATTTTTCTATATCATCTCGGCTTCATGGGGCTTTTGGATGCGATGAAAGATGCTGAGGGGGAAGGCACTGAGCATCTACCCCATCACGTCGAACAAAAAGCAAGGAATGGTCAATGTCCTTCGAAGACTTCAATTTTTGCAGAGCTGCTTGGCTTTGGTGAATGCGGATCTCGATCCTACTTCTGTCAAGGGTAATTTTCTTCGCTTTTGTTTTTTACCAAGTGCAACTACTCAATTGGCTAATTTGTTCATCTTGGTTCTTGCAATAAAGTTCAAAACCAACGAGTTGTTTGACACATCAAACAAAAGACTAAGTGAAGCTAGCTCGAAGAAGAAGAAGAAGAAGACAGCAGCAAACTTATCTGCCACCAAGGCCGAGGCCGCCTATTGCATCGGACTCGACAAAGGCTATTAGGCCTAATGAGCGTCATCTAGGATGGGTCACCCAAGGTGAAGGTGATCACTGCCCTCCCCAGTTCTGCCTATCCACCTGCCCCGGAGGCTTCCCATGAAGCTGTTCCAGCCAGGGCTTGCGAGGATATTGCAGAAGTCATTTTTGTGACCGCCTCAATCTCACCGCTCAAACTCCCCTAGCTACTCCCAAGGTAGCTACGGTTCGTCCCATGGCCGCTCCCGCTCCAATGATTAGAGATAAAAATGGTATAGATATCATCCGCTCGAATTCATTTTTATATTCGAGTCAATCTGAATATAGATAGAAATATAAAAATCTGACTAATATTCGTATCTATATTTATATTTATCAAAATATATATATATATAGATTTAGATAGACAACTATCTGATCGATATCTGAATATCTGAATCTACTTGTAATCCTATATAATTTTATATAATATTTATTAATTTTTAAAAAAAATATACAAATCATATAAACATACTATTGACTTGATTTTTATCTATTTGATAATATCTTTGATTCTGTAGTCATAAAATTTAATCATCCAACTTATATCTATAATTATATCTATACTTTTAATATCCGAATTGTATCCATATCCATTTAAAATAAATATGAATATAAATTTTTATATCCAGATAATATCCATGTCTGTATTAGTATTCATCAAAAAAAAATAAATATGGATATGGACATGATAGTATCTGATCCGATTTCAATCCTACCAGTGACCATCTCAAAGGCCACTCAAATTTTAGCTAATGCTTCTAAGACTATCCCAATCTTGGCACTTTTGCATAGGCTGCCTACCTCAACCATTGGCCTTCATCACAGAGGGCTAGGTCGGTGACTTTCCAACCAGATAGTTGATTAAGGTCATGCACACACACATTATTGTAAGCAAAGATAAAGAGAACTTGACCGGGACAATCTCTCACTCTTTTTCCCTCCAATTACTCCTTTAAAAAGGTAAACCCTAACCCTGATCAGATTCAACCTTTTCTGAACCCTCCTGAGTTATGGACTATCTCAATTGATTAAACCGCATGGATTTTGACCACCAGTAGCTCATATTCACACATAGCCGAATTTACTGTTTACATTTACAATGCAATCACAAACTTCTCTCACACACACACTTCATGGTGGGCAAAGATAAGAGGGAGAAGAACTTGACTAGGGCAATCTCTCACTCTTTCTCCTTCCAATTACTCCTCTAATAAGGTAAAACCTAACCCTGATTAAAATCATAAACCCTTAGAAATCTTGCTGAGTCATTGGCATCAACTCTAATTTCCTTACTTGGGGAAGACTTTCCACAAGTCTAGCCCTAAGAGCACATTATTTCTACAAAAGTTTCACCCCAAGGCTCAATCACCAAGGTGCCGAAGATGAAAAGCCAAAAGGCCCAAGTCTTAGAGGAGCAACAGGGGTCAAGCGGGAGGAGAAATAGCAAGAGGATGAACAGAAAGTGGTTGAGCTAGAAGCGATGATCTTGAAGACAAACATGGGGTTCGAATGCCACATTGAAAATATACAGTTTCATAGTTGAATCAGAAACTTCCTCATAAAGAACCAGTGAGATATGCCTAGGATCCTTTATATTAGAATAATTCCTCCAGATGAGGTCTTAAATCCTGACAACTAGATAGGCATGGAATCACTTTTTCCATTTGGATGGATCTTTAACATAAGAAACTTACAGAACAAATGAGCAGAGCTCTGGTGATATGTATTCAAATCTTCCAAATTGACAAATTAATACCATATCCAACTATGAAGTCATCTGTTCCATCAAACGAAAATTCATCTCACATCTGCTACTTTCCTATAAAAAAAAAAAATCATAAATAGTGAACAATAGAATATCTGACCCAATTATGTATGGAGGTTCCTTGAAAATCATTATGCACATGGGTTAGAGACTAAGCCAAATCCTATCTAATTCCCATGAGAGTCTATTTGGATGTCTGAGCACAAAATCCCATAAATTTCATGGACTGGACTCAAATAATCAGCTAAATTAGACTAAACTAAGATTATTTTTTAAGAAGCCAAACAATCATTAGAGCAGACCGACCCAAATCCTATAGGTTTTTGAGAAATTCTTTGTGCACCACGGGCGGTGCAGAAAACGCGCATTGCCCGCGGTGATTGGCTCTCGTGGGGCCGAAGCACGGCATACAAATTTTTTTTTCTTTCGATCTCGTGCACGAGTCAATTACTGCAGGTAGTACGAGCGGTTCTGTACTACCCCCGGTGCACAAAGAATTTCTCTAGGTCTTCATTTTTAGAACCACTCCAATCTCTAGATTATTGTAAATATAGGTCAAATCTAGTATAACTTAACTAATTATTCTGATTCAATTTACAAATTCTATAGATTTTGGGCCTGGACATCCAAACAAGCCTTAAATAGAATATCAAAACTGATCCAAACCAAGGCAGTCGAGATCAGATTCATTCAGATCAATTCTTGGATTATCCAAAAGTGAACAACATATGAGCAACTAGATTATGAATTTCTTAAAACAATAAATTATTGTTTTTGAAGAAGTATTGGTTTATTCTTAACTAATTACTATAAATTAATTATATGTGTGTGGGGATCAAGACAGTTTGAGTTTCGGTTACCCAGTCTCTTAACCCAAACTCAAACTCTCTAGATCAAGTTACTGAAAATTAGAACCCAATCCTATTTTGAGCCTGAAACAAACGAATCCAAACAACCGACCAGTTTGATTCTAGAGGGTGCTTAATTCGCAAACAGAATCAGAATTGAAATTGAAATGGTCAAATTCTCTGAAGCGCTTGATTTGTGACCGAAATCAAAATCGGAATCGAAATGAAAATTTGAATCTTAGGAGAGAATGGAGATTGAGTTCTAGGTAGTTTGGACTATTCCCATTTCACCTCGGAATTGGAATCAAAATGGGACTCTTCCCAACCAAATGGTTGAAATGAGAGTCATCCATTTCTATTTCGATTCCGGACTCTCACCCCCTCAACCAAGTATTCCCCTAGAGTTTATCCAAACCCATGCACATCCTTAATATATGCATGGGTTGGAAAAACCTGATCGCTCTTTGGACGTCTATAAGATGCCCGCTGCAATGGTTTATTCTGGCATCATCCTTCAAGGTTTCTCCGACTGTTGAAATCGACTACACCTGCCAAAAAAGGAAAAAGAAATTGTGCTCGATGCTAGAACAATACCACTGTCACATTTGCAGATCAGTGATGACCTGCACTATCACAAACGCTTGTGCATGGAAATCGGTAAACTTAATTCAAGAAACTATCAGATATTTAAAAGAACATGGGATATTATGAACTAAATGTACCGCAACACCCAAACCATCCTCCACAATCTCTAGGGTCCATAAAGATACATGTAGAAACTCTGGGTCCATCTTCGACTGACATAGGCAAGAGAAAAAGCAAACTGTGCGGGACGTGAAGGAGATAACATCATACCTTCATGATCTTTGCATCGAGATGAATTACACTTGGAGATCTTTGAAACTACTAGTGGACATCCGAAAAAAAATATCATGGATGTGTACCACAAGAGCCAAGCTGCCTGCGAAGCAGAACATAGACAATCCTCCACCATGACTAGAGATCATACGGATGCATGAAACTCCAGAGCCATCATGAACTGAAAAAGACAAGAAGCAGATTGCTCCAACAGATCAACTACTGGAGAAGAGAAGGAAATCAATATTCAAGCAGTGGTGAAACCATAAAATAGGAAACGCCTCTCAAGAGCATCAATTGCATGCAGAGCAAGAAGCATTTCTAAATTACTGCACATAAGAAGACAGATCAGGAAGACAAGAAAATGATAGTGATCATCCAAAGAATATCTGCAACAGACCATTTAAATAGATATTGCTTAACTATCCTAACCAAAAATTCAATGTCATATAGCACATATGAAAAATTCCTGCAGTCAAGTTATAATGTTATGCAGCCAAAAAAATCATGTTACAATTATCGGATGACCCACGGTCTCTATTCATCCCACAGATACCTGTAGCAGAAATTCCTTGCCAAACGGAATTGCAGCTCTCTTCTCTAATAGCCACATTAGAAATCCCCGCAAGAAAGTTCAACATACAGACATACAACCAACTCAAAACAAAAAGGAGTGAGATCGAGATTGTAGCATCCGTTCTCTTCAAATCTAGCCCACCATGTCCCGTTGAACCAAAAAAAAAAAAAAACACACACACACGCAACATGATTATTAAAAGATCCGCAGCAGCATTCTATATAAAATGGTCATAAAAACAGTTGCAGACTCCATGCCCATCAAGCATTGAAATAAGCAAAAGAAAAGTCCTACAAAAATGATTAATATAAAAGATCAACCATTAAATTAGAGGAGACAACCAAAATCCAAGAAGTGCAAGAACATCAAAACGAATCTCAAGGACATAGGTCGTAACTCCATAAAGTAATTAAGAATTTAAATTTCAGCCATTGAACTTAGCATACTAGTAGAATTATAGTGAAAAATGACTGATGATCAACAAAATATCTTGGAGAATGAATGTAGAGATACTGGAAACTACAGTAAACATAATATTCTGTGAAATCACATGGATTTTGAATTATCAGACATCCTTGCAAGGGTCTAACACTGTATGACATAAAACAATACAGAAAGAACAGGATGGCCAAAGTTCGTATCCATTTTGAGTGCACTTGGAGAGAAGATTAAACACATGCAACCAATTCAAACAAAAGAACGAGACATTTCTTGCAATAGTAATTTATAGTTTTGGTCACTCTAGCCATCTTAAATCCCAATAATGATTCTTATGACTTCATAAAGTCCATTCTTCTGAAAAGACCCCAAAAACAGTTAAAAATGAACCAATCAGCTTTTAAACACTTTGGCTTTCTGTTGTCAATCTCAAGAAACTGTAGAACAGAAACATAACAAAGTAACCTATACAAATGGGAAAAATCTCCAGATGATGCTTATAAGGTTTCAGCTCCATTTCATCTTAGAAATTTCTAGTATTCTGAAAATAATATTTACTCAATGTGAAGGAAAGTAGAATAAAAAAAAAAACCTAAAAAGAACACAAACAATGAAACTGGACATATTGAAAAAAAAAATTGTCTATATAAGAAATCAAAAACACAAAACAAGAAATTTAAAACAAAAATGTGAAATGCAATATATAAAGATGGAAAGAAACAAAAAGCAAAACAAAATATAAAACCAAGAGAATATAAACCTGGATTTTAAAAAATAAATAACTAAATATATAAAGCCACATAATGAACAAAAAATAGAAATAAAGAAATCAAATTCAAAAAAGGAAATGAAGTGAACATAAATATGGCAAGCAAACAAAACATAAAAACAATTAGAACGAAAAGAAAACAAAAATGGATTTATGAAAGTGTACATAATTGTGGGAAATAAACAGGAAATTAAAATACAATAAAATATAAAAGTGGATTTAAAAGAAAATAAAATACATGGAAATTCCAAACATCTAAAACTGGTTGTATAGAAACAGATAATGGAACGAACAAACAACTACAAAGAGAAACAGGAAAAGAAAAAAGAATGTGTGAAAATAAATATGAAGACAGAAACTAAATACAAAGTAGAACAAAATTAAAAATTAAAATTGGATTTTAAAAAAATCTAATTTGATACCAAAGGCTTTATGAAAACTCTTTAAAAATTATGAAATAAATCTATTATCTTGATATGACATAATAATAACTGGAACACTATGCTGCCTCATTATCTACTCTATATACAAGTCTGTCAATCTTTTCAATGTGAGGCCAACTCAAAATGGCAAGAAGTAGACTAATTGCGTTAATCAATCAATAATCACCCACACCACATCATTACCTCTAGATGTCTTAGGCAAACTAGTCACAAAATCCATGATAATACACCCCCATTTCCACTAAAGGATAAGAGGACTGCAGCGATCTTATAGGTCTCTAATGCTTGGCTTTTATTCGAACACACCAAATACTAAGTCACATACTGTACAATATCATTTTTCATATCAAACTACTAGAATTTTTTTCTCAAATCTCCGTACATCTTAGTGCCTCCTAAGTGCACTATCCTTTTTGACAGACATTATTTATGATTTAGTACATTGTAAGGTATATATATTTTGCTGATATGAAAAGAGGGGTATTCTACAATAGTTAAAAATTCTGAATATTGTAAGAGAGTATTTTGAGAATAACAATTTTTTTTAGGAATTACTGATCTAGTGCGCATTTAAATTGTTTTACCTGGCCTGCCCTTGTTGATAGTCTAGTTCCTAATTAGATGGCCATAACTAATAATAAATTTTAAGCATATGCATATCATTGTGTGTCATGTTTTGCAGTTGCCTATGATGCATGATTTGATTTACTAAAAGGTTTAATAATCTTAAACTCTATTCTACATTAATGTTGGGTAATTGATTGGGATTAGACCTATTTATTGGGTGGGGTCGGGCTCAGTCCAAGGGACAACAGCACTTTGTCAGGCCCGAGCCCGGCCCAATCTAGCCATCGGGCCTTCTTCCTAGGCCCTAGCCTTCTCCATACCAAGCTTCGACTTCCAGGCCGAGCCTCAGGCATCCCTGGATTAAGAGAAGCTGGGGAGGTGGGAAGGAGGTCGAGGCTCAGGAGTCGAGAGATGGGGATGATGCGATGAGGAAGCGCAGATGCTAGGACGATTTGAGGTTAAGGATTGAGGAGGACGCCAATGTTAGGACGACATAAGGAGGAGGCAAGGAGGATGGGATGATGCGAGAAGGAGAGCAGGAGGATGAGATGACGTGAGGAAGGCAGGAGGCTAGAAAGGATGCAAGTAGCCAAGCACGCGAGGAGGTAGCAACCAGTGAGAAAGCGGTAGCAAAGAGGAGCAGCCCAAGACCTTCGTTACAATGAAATCATAAATTAGGATCACAAAGAGCCGAAAAGAAAAGGAATTAAGGATTGGAAATTTAGATTATGAGTCCAGACCGAGTCTAAGCCAATCGATGTAAACCCGAGCCCAACCCATTTTAAAATCCGGGCTTGATTTTTAGGTCCGACCCAATTAGGAGGCTGAAAATTATGGCCCAAACCCATTCTAAAGCAGCCGGGCTTGGATGGGCCACCCGCAATATGAGCAAGTCTAATGTAGCGTAATCATTTCTCCCCCTTTCCAGGTTGAATCAGCAAGGGCACTTGCACCTGATTGTACTGTAGCCAGCAATGAGGACCATTTCCCCCCTCTTTTGGCAGTTTGGACTTGTGTATGTGATGTTGTATGTCCACACCTTCCAAGGATGGCTGAAGTAAATCCCGGAGTATAGTTAAACTAATGCATGAGGTCATCACCCTTAAGCAGAACAATTCTGTGCAAATTAGATTGTCCGATGTCATAAATTGGATCTTCACATTTTTAACGCAGAAGGAGATGGTTTAATCTACCAACCAAGATGTATCTTGATAAAGTTGAGACCTGATAATGCTTCGGCCGTGGGCAACGGCCACCCCCAGCATGTAACATCCTGGCAGGGATTCAACTGCTGCTGGAAGTTAATACTTCACTTTTTTGAGAAAAAGGGAAAGATCATCCTAGGCTTTTAAGTTCTCAAGCCAGAGGCCCATCCTTGAAGTTGACAAATGTGGGCCTTCGTGGAGGCCTGATATAGCACCAATAGCACACAGCGTCGCCACAGAAATCAAAAAGCCTTGGCTCACAAAGTTATCTAACTGGATGACTAACATCCCGATAGCCAAGACATCCCGACCAGTACGACCACTGCACGATACAAATTGCAGTCAAAACTTGTAAAGATATTTCAAGCTTAATAAACAACTTAAAACAGGTTGACACCAGCTAAAGCTAAGCTATGCCGGTGCTATTTTAAAGTGCTCCAACTCATGTAACAGAAAGCTATATCACTTCAAGTTTCCCTCGAGCAATAGTTGGCTGCTTAAAAACATCAGCAGAACCCAAAGCGACTGGTCTATCAAGAATTGCTTTTATAAATTGCAATTTTTATGTCAGCAAGAGAGTTATCAGGTGCGAAGCAAGACTAAGGGTGATCCGTGCATATATATATATATATATATGGAAACAAGTTTACAAAAAGATTAGAACAAGCATAAAGTTTCTGGAAAAATCCTGAAGCAGGTACAAAACCGTGGATACAAGTTCCCTGCTACCGATAATGGAACATGATAAACAAACTTCGGGGGAAAAAGAAATTCACCAATAATATCATCCATATGCGCGCGCACAACCAAAACCAAAAAAGGCACCTCAAAATTCAGAAATATTAATTAAAGTCGTTTCCAATATACTGGTGCTTCAAGTGATCAGTCTCAAAAGAGAGCATCGTGGGAGTTTAATATCTATAAGATCTTAACACTACCACACAGAAATTTAGCCAATGTCCTTGAGATCTAAAAGCATTGGAGATAACACAAAAGTCACAAGATCCATAATTATAAAACAGAACAGATCATATAGTCTACAGAGACCAGTGCATCACGTGACCTGCATGATCGTATGTCTTATCCGAGCCATGGTCCAGGCATTGCCCATTTCCCTGAAGAGCTAACTCCAGTTCACCCGAAAACTGGCTGCTACCAGCCTCCGTGACCAGTCCCAGTCCCATCTCATGCTGGATTTCATGTGAGCTGCTCCTGCCTCCATGACCTCTGAGAGCCCAAGGACTAATGTAATCGTTTGCAGCAACTGACCGAGCCGTTGGGATGCCATCAAAGCTGCTGCTTGCTGGAATTGTTGGAGCTCGGTTTCTGGTAGTGTTACTTTCCCATGGCTGAGTTGACAGAAGAGAGAGAGCACAGCTGGAGTCAGAGACTCCCGAAAGACATTCACCTGATGGCACCTCCGGCGTCGAGAAGAGGGTCCCCCCTGCAGAATTCTGCAGATAATGCTGAGGCCCCTGTACCATAACTGCACTAGTTGGAGGATCTAAACCACCATGCCACTGGTTACCAGTCACCCTATCACTAGCCCTAACGGTCGGCCAGACATCTCTTCCAGTACTTGGAAGCCGGGGATAACTGAAGTCCAAAAGAAAGCTTCTCAATCTGCTAGGGTCTTCTGCAGTAGGGTACAGTTGTATGAACTCATGCTCTATTGGATAAAAACAAATGGACAACCAAAATAAAATAAAATAAAACTGAAGCTTAAATTATATTATTTAAAAAAACTGACCATGGAAGGAGGCTGCTAACCGACCATAGCGTGATGACAAAGGCCCAGGAGGTGGCTTCCTTCGACGCTCATTGTGACCTGCCAGACGTCTGCGGCAACTGCGTTTTCCTTGATCAAATTCTGATAACTGATGGAATCTGTGCATGTGTTATTCAAAATCTTGAGTAATCATGGAAGTTGTGAATGACATATTGCTTATTTGTTAACCACTGCTGGACAATGGGATGCACTAGATGTGACACAAGAAATGAAATAAATTAAACAAATTAATTATGTGGGCAGATATAATCATCACAGGAGAATATCAAACTAACACCGCTTATAGCCAAAGGGACTTCCTACCCATCAGAGTAGGGAGAGGCATCACAGCAGAACAATTGTTGATTTCAAAGTAATATTAGTTGTTTGCAGGACTTTCACAAGCACAGACTTGATCAACTGTCAGCAATGTCAATAGACACCAGCACTGGAAGACCTTCCATCACCCGAGTTAATATGTCATGCAGATCATAATCTTTTGGACTTCACTACCCTTCTGAAATTAGTTCTCACTACAACTAAGGATTGATTGAACCCCAACCCACTAACAATTAAGTGAAAATTAATATTAACTAGGCATACTTATATTATTAAAAAAAAAAGTGCTTCAAAGAAACTTGGGCATGACCAATGCAGGTAACCACAGAGAATCACTTGTAATGGATATCAAAGTTTGATGAACAAAATCAGAGCAGAATAGGTTCTAAAAGGCTGATTTTACAACCTGTGCCATAATTTTGTTGGTGATTTTATCACATGGGTTAATCCAGGTTTTTAGCAGCGATCAAAGTCACAGGTTGCTGGAATTTTCAGGCAGACCAGCAATTGATTATTATATTAAAAAATAAAGCAAAAAATAAATCATGAGGACTTCTTGAAATAACAGGGTTCAGATTAAGATTAGAAATCCAGGTTTTGGAGTGGTTTTTAAGTTTTTTTTTTAAAAAAAAAAAAAGACAATGATGAAAAGAATAATAGCCAGAAGAGAAGATACATGATGGAGAGGTAATCACCACCAATAAATGCCTATGAATCAATAGACAGCGTTCCTGCAATAGTTATCAAAAGCATATGGATCGGTCGTCACATTCTAGGTGACTAGGACCTAGAGATTTCACCATGGAGGAAAAAAGGGAGAGACCGCTGAAGTTTTATTTGAATCTGAAGTGAATTGGTATCTCCCATTACATGTTTACAAAAAGAATCCCTTGAGCATAGCATATATTTACCCAATAAAACTAAAAGTTTGCTAAATTAATAATATGATTAAACTTGGACTCCTTTGGACCACACGTAACAACTCCTAGGGTTTCTCACAATTCCATCCATGTCGGCTTTGGTTCTTTCCTCCTCTTCCTTAATATTTTAACATAGATTTGGTATTTCTTATATTTTTATTGTCCCATACCATCACAGTCAGTTCTCCATTACATTGTCCTCAATTAATTTAATTCCTACAGCTCTTACTGAGAACTCTTACCTTTCATAGTATTGCTGCACTTCCATCTCAACATGCTAACTTATGTTATGTCAACTTATTTTCTTCCCACCTTCATCGCTCAATATCTTGAGCCATACACACTGCATGTATTATGGCTCTCTAATAGAATATTCACCCGATACAATCTACGAAACATTTCTGTGGACTACGCCAAAACATTATAAAACTAATCCACTATAGAAAGATGCCTTTTCAAAGCAACTGATCCATCAGAATATAGATCCACATTGACTCAAAATTAAGGTAATATATCCATTAAATGTTATTTGATGACCATCCTCGTGACTGGTGCATATGTTTTATTAACTTAGCAAAGCGGAGGTGGTGAAAGAATAAACTATCTAGTTATCCAAGCTTTAATCTGTGGAAGATTAAAGCACAATTCAGCATAAGGAAGATTCATAAAAGTTTTGCAAACATCTACCATGAATAGTGCAAAAAATATGTATCCAACACCAGTATCTCGCTAGTAAAAGAAACAAGGATGCATTCAATATATTTGTTGTCAATGCTTTCAAATATGAAATCTGCTTAGCATGTTTCCTGCACTTTTTCTGATGCTGGTAGCAGAAATGATAGTTCTTCAATTCATAAACATCCACTTTGTTCAAAGACTTGGCAAAGTGATTCTGCTCCTCACCTCTCTGCGCAATTCCACAAGGACTTCAGCATTCTACCACTTGTCATATCCCATTACCATAACTTAGCAACTTGATATGCAAGCATGCATCCATGAATCCATGCATGCACAGACAATGTCAGGCTCCATCTAAATTCATGAACTCACCATGTCAAACTCCATCTGAGTTTATAAACTCCATCTGAGTTTATGTACTCATTTCTACTTCTATGCATGACAAGTTTTGGTTCAAACCCACACTAATCTTAACACGTCCAATCAACTGCACTGCCTCTAATGATTGCTAGCCTTGGAAGCAGCTTGAATTTTCTCACCGCATTTTCACCCTTTAGGTGTACATATTCCATTTTGCTCCTAGTTGATTCTGAATACACAACTCAAAATCAATATGTTGAAAAGAGCCATTAGGCTCTTAAACATGACATAGACCTGCAAAGTGCCAACCAAAAGGCTTCCAGATACCTGATTGAAAGAAGGTTAAGTCGCATTAGCATTGTAGGTTAAAATTTGTTACCCCCAATGATTATGCTTTTCCTTCGAATATCACTTTACAACTATGATAGGGATACGGGCAGATTCACCAATATGGCAAAGCTTGATAAAGTAGGATACAACATGGCTGGAACAATGAATAAATGTAGATGTTCTTACATATATGACAGCATTTATAAAGTATAGTAGGTCATCAAAACAATGTATTCCATATTTTATACAATAGAACTAGCATCCATAAGGTTCATTTAGTTATCATTTAGACCAATAGACCATAATTCATACTCCATACAATAACATCAACATCACAAACTCCATTCATCATTAAAAGGCCAGGATTCATTAAAACATAAGAAGAAAATAAAGCCCCACCCCTCATTCCTAGAGGTGTCATGGAAACATCTCAGGCTAAGTTGGGAAGTATCTGAACCCTTTTTTAAATCTTGAAAAGTAAGATACTATATGTATTTAACACATATCCTAGAAGCATCCAACAAGTATAGGTATTTTATATGTGCCTAATACAAACAGGGCAAGTAATTAAAATACTTGAAGTTCTTAGCCTTTTGGTCAGTCTAACCTGGCCTTCTTATCCTCCGCTTGTCCTAAATCATGATGCATGTCTAAGTCCCCTCCCACCTCACACCCCTTAGTTCAGCCTCAATAAATTTCACCTTCTGAACAATGTTATCACCCTTGGGCATCCTTTATGTGCTTTTGTTTTCGATACTCCTTCTAAGAGCCTTCCTTCTATTGATACTCCCACCAATGCATGCCCTCCACTACACACCCACTGCCCAAGCATGTCACTTTGTTCATAGCATGACATGTGCCACTAGCATGCCGAACTATTTGGACATTCTTATGACTCAAATGAACTGTTCAGAGTTTCAATTCTTTCATGCAACTAATCAATACCACAATAATTATCAGCTTTATAGTGATTCAAATCAACATCCCTAGTGGCTGGCACCCACCACTCAGATTTCCAATATATCCATATTTAAGAACTTGACTCTTCTTCATCTTTACAAAATTGGAGATGCTTTCATAAGGCAATGGAGCACTGATAAAACTCATCATTCCATAACTTCACAGAATAAATTAAGGCTAAGCAAATAACCGAAACCCGAAAAAACCCACTCAATCCGACCCAATAAACATCGGTTTCGGTCAATTGAAAGACATAAATCGGGTGGAATCGGGTTGGGATTTGTAAAAAAATGGTTATTTACGGTCGGATTCAGTTCCTACACTTTTAAACCATATGAAATCGAACCCAACCGATGTAGTATTTCACAAACTCACTTTCATTTTGGGATGGCATTGTTTAGATTTCAATACTTCATTCCAAAAAATACCACGTCACCCATTTGGATTGATGGGAATATTAATATTGAATTGTTGATGGAAGCATATCAATTTGCGACAATTCTAAAGTTTATAGATAAGTAAATCTTTCATTTTTCTATTTTGTTTTGTACAGGCTCAAAAATAAGTTCAAAATTTATAACTTATAAGGTTTAGACCTTTTTTGCATTAAATTAATCAAAAAAAAAAAGCAAATAAACTTAAATGGGCCAACACTAGACTTGAAATCAATATTAGATCAACATTGAAGCCCAAACCAAAACGATCGGCAACGGGTTGAATTTTCTTCAACCCGATTGAATTCGATCAGATGAAATTTTTCTCTCAACCCGACCGAATCCAACCCGTGCTCAGCCCTAGAATAAATAATTAAATAGACCAAATACTTTGCTTTATAGCTATTAGAAAACCCTCCATTTCCTTAGCTTTCATCATTAACATGCACCATATTGCCTATCATGGTACTCTACACTTTATCCAAGTAAACAAAATCCATGTGTGGATTTTGTTCATTTCTCCAATAGAGATCTTTCTACTAGTTGCCTAAGCATGAAAGTAGCTATTTAGATTTTCTATAGCATTAATCATTAAGCCAAACTGCTTTTGAATATATGTAAAAAATTATACAAAAGAAATACTACAGAAAATTGGTCCCCAAGTGACCAAATTCAATGTTGAACATGTGGATTTTGTTCATTTCTCCAATAGATCTTTCTACTAGTTGCCTAAGCATGAAAGTAGCTATTTAGATTTTTCATAGCATTAAACATTAAGCCAAACTGCTTTTGAATATACGTAAAAAATTATACAAAAGAAATACTAGAGAAAATTGGTCCCCAAGTGACCAAATTCAATGTTGAACATCTGTAGTTGATGCAACATGAATAATATCTCCAAGACTGCATCAAAAAATTGATGGTCAACAATGAGAGCCTAAGTCCATAAATGTTTTATGTGTTTCACAATTTGTCATGCACCATGTCTTGCAAGTTCATTTGCCATCTATAGCCTCCCTCTTAATTTGTTTTCTGTGATGTTTATTAGCACCCGAAAGGTCTTCTTTAAATGCCTCTCTTTGAAAGTCATCTGAACACAGTAGATGAATCCCGCCCTGAGCTTCAAATCGACATACATGATCACTTGTAGGAGAGCATGTACCCAAACTAGTTAAGCCTTCCAAATTATATTGGTGAAAGTAAAGAAAATGCATACCCATAACATCATTACAAAAATCCATCAACCGAACGTCACTGAATTCATAACTCTCAACTCCAAGCTTTCCCTAACTTACTCAAATTTTGTTCTCCCTAGCCCATGCTTCTGCCTTAGCATTTTTATCAAACAACGATAACCCAGCAAGCAAATCTTTTAGAAAATACCAGTCCTCATACAGACAGATGAAAAATGAAAAACCTAACTCAGCATAAGCCATGCAATATCAACCTTATTTTCTTCATCAGAACAAAGCATATAGCGATTTCTGGCTCCTAGTTCCAACAATAATTAATGCAAATATGAGTAGAAAAATCCATTAGACATTACATGTACGCCTCTGAAAGCATCCACGTTAGACAACCACAAAAATAAACTATAGCAGAACCAAATCCCTAATGGAGTCAAAAATAAAAAGAATATATCAAATACATAAAATGACTTGTCAAACTCTATCCTCTGAAGAAGTCGAGAATCACTTATGCAAAGCATGAAAACTACAAGAACTTAAATCCCATAAAACAAACACAAATTAAGCAACGCCAAGCATATCTACAGTCATAAGAATATCATAATAAACATAAGGGGAAAAAAAAAAAAAACCAGTTCTAGCAATCAAAATCTTGAAAACTCGAATATTAACAGCAGAGACAAATTCAATCATTCAAGTTACCGTGGCAACTAAACATACCAGGAGGAAGTGTCTCAATCTTTCAACCAGAAAGCTAACCTTGTAAAGCGCAACAATGTATCACAAATTCAAAAAATAACCAAACAATGTAACATAGCAAACAGCCGACACCAGCCAATATTAAATTACGTTTGAAATAACTCTATAACCATGCCATCTACTTTAGACAGCACCTAAGAAGAGAGACCTAATTGAAATGAAACCTAATGATCGCCAAACACAAACCCTACTACCCAACAATAAACAAACGTGAATACAGAACCCCCAAAACCATGACCAGTAAAAACCTTTACATCGAATCAAGAAGAGAAACCTAACCAAAACTAAAATTATAAATTATTAGATAAAACCCATAGAAACAGAAAAAACTATGATTTGACTAAAAAACAGAGAGATAAAGGAAGAACATGACTTAAAACGCCCATATGTATGGAAAGCAAACATGCAGGAAAAAATATAAAAATATCAAATGGATAGAAAAAGATAAACCATAAATTTCTTTATTTAATAAAACGAATAAAATAGAAGCATGGATGGAGAAAAAAACAATACCAAACAAAATCTAAATGTTTCCATCATCAAAACCGAGTCCAGGACAAATCCCTTACCCAGTAAAGAAGAGGGGAAAAAAAAAGCCAACCACCCAAACCACAGGAAACCAATCTCCTAGTGGGAGTCACAATCATGAACAAAACCCCCAGTCCTCCACCCAGAAATCAAAATCAAAATAAAAATCACACTTTCACAGATCTTGACTCCAACGTTCATTCAAAACGTAGAAAAATCCAAAAAGACCACATCTTTTCCCCAAACCCCCAAGAACCCCCTAAAATAGAACAAGAACCGAAGAATCCAAAAACTAAGCAACAGATGAGGGTCGTGAATCACATCACACCTGCTGCACTGCTGGCAGAACCTTTGCTCGAGCCCTCCTACGATGACCTTGGGCGCCTTGGAGTGCATCCCACACACCTTGTGCCGGCAGTAGTAGGCCTTGGCCCCCGTCAGATCCAACTTGCAACCCTCCACCTGACACCTGGGCGGCCCTTGCCCCCCATGCACCACCCCCTTCCCCCTTCTCGCCGGAGGCGGCGGTGGCGCCGCCAGGGCCGGGACCTTGGAGGAGGAGGAGGAGGACGAGGAGGAAGAGTTCCCGCCTCCGCCGCCGTCCTCAAAGTAGATCTTTTTCCCGAACTTGAGCCCGTTGAGGGAGTCACCAGGGCCGCCGGCCCCGGAGACCGCCGGCGATCTCGATCCCGACTCCATTTCTCTACCCCTGCACAACCCCGTCCATGGACTCTTTGAGACAGATGAGGGGCCAAGAGGGAGGTGGGATTTTTCTTGGGGCGCAGAAAGGCGGTGGGTTCCTTTAAAACTGAGTGAAAAAGAAAGGATGGGTAGGTTTCTTTCGCTTCTCTCTCCTTCGCTCTTTCGCTTCATTGGTCTCTCTGCTGCACTCTCTTTTACTAGCATAAAGCCGACACCTGCCATCTGGGCCATGCCATCTTGAGTTGCAGTACTTTTCTAATAGGGGAGAGAGAGAGATACCAATGGAACAAAGTTAAAATATTTTTCTTGTACAAAGTAGCGGTACCTGTAACAAAAAAAAAAAAAAAAAGGCTTCCCTTTCTTTGCCAAGTGTGTCTGAGATTTTGGGGTTCTTTTACAAAAAATGGGGTTTGCAGGTGGACCGACGCCCAGCGGAACAGAGATTGTGGCATTTTTAAATTTTAACCGAGGAGTTCATGGACACTTTTAGGTGGAATCATTTGCATGGCTTCTTCCCTTTCTTGGGTTTTATAAATAAAAAGATCACCATGATCTTGAAGGTACTTTTGATTTGGTAATGAGCTATTGGAGCGTTTGCTTTACTGGAGAGGGATTTGAGTGGCGTTTTTTGTTCTTTTTCTTTCCACAGGAGGTTTGAAGGTGGGTGTGGCAGTATTGGAAAAGTGGCTTTTAGTAGATCTCTGTGCTCTGCCTTGACAAGATGGGGTTTAAAACAGCCCTTCTCTCGGAGTTGTGCGAGGGTGGAGATTTCATTGGGTGAGAATCTATTGGAGTTTTGGATTGTCTGAGGACGCATTGTCATGGGGTTCTGGGCTATTGGGAGTGGGGGGCACTAACCTCCTTGGAATTGGCTACAAAATCTAGCAAACCAATTATTTGATTTGATTTGATGGTGCGGAATTTCCTCCCAAAGTTGCCCCTCTTTCATCTAAGTAATTATCGAGATGGTTATAACCTGTTTGCGTGTCTAGATCCTAGCTTGTGGAAAGATTAGGATGCAGACTAGAACTGAGAAAATTTTGATTCAGAAGTTAAGCAGGCCAAATATCTAAATATGCTGATTAAATTTATTTTTTATTAACATAAACATTTTAACTAACGAAATGTTATTACCGGTTATCTCCGTGAGAATTATTTTTTATATCTACCTTCTTTTTATGAATAAAAATATCGCCGAGCAAGGGTATGCTTGGATATTTTTATAGAATTAACCTAAAAATTTTATAAAAATCAAATTTTCTGATCTATTTATTTTATAATTTTTAAAAACTTATCCAAACTTAGTTAGGTCCTGATCTTTATATCGTGGAAAAAAAATATATTTTTTTTTTCATACAATTTGAAATGGATAGTGCTAGATTGACACAAAGCTATTTAAATGAATGGCCAATCCACAAATTGTACAAAATTTTTAGCCAAATTTTCTAAAAAAATTCCAAATAGATCCTAATAAGTAGAAATAAATTATGATATAATATTCATCCAGGCATAGTTTCTTCTTACATTTTTATCCTAATTTTCTTATTCCCAGACTACACAGAGCCTGAGTGCATTACATCTCAAAAATTGCTACTGAAGGGTTGAAATCTATAGTTTTTAGAAGAGAAGGGTTTAATTCAATCTTCTTCCTCTGGTTAGGCAAGAGGTGTTGGGTAGAACATTAAATATTGAAGTGGCAAAGACTTGGTGAAACGTTAGGTACTATAAGGCTGTAAGGGGACTAATTTGTAGGTTAGGTACCATAAGGGTACAAGGGGACTAATTTGTTGCTCATGAAGCGATGCGATCATAAGATAGACAGAGAGAGAGAGAGAGAGGACTAATAAAAAGAAAGGAAGAAAACAATTAACTCAAGAAAAAGTACATACGGAAGATGGCTAAGGAGGATGAGCAAATGGCAGTTTGGTCTGTGATTCCTGGAGAAAAGGTTGAGCTGCGCTCAGCTGAGTACATTTAGTCGAGCCGTGGCTTCTTTTCGGATTCTATATTTGGAAATGGTAAACTTCGAAATTTTATTATAATATTATTTTATCATTTTAGGGTTTGTTATCTGCGAAAACCTAGGGCAGCAGAGGGAAGGTCCTTTGGATGTTTTTTTTTTGTTTTTTGATAAAGACCTCCAACTTTCGTTGGCGTTTGGAGAACTTCTCACCAACCAAGCTGTTTGTCTTCTAACGTACCGCTACAGCTCCGTGACAACTAAAGTTGCTGGGTGGGAAAATGACATGTAATCATATTAACAAATTCAAATCTGGTACTACGATTTTCGTATCTATGCAGATATATACTTAATTTTACATATTTATATAATATCAAAAAATTTAAATGATATTTTTTATTTATTTATTTTGGATGAGACTTATTTGATAAAAATAGTATCAAAGCGGATCCTAAATCCGATTTGGAGTTACAGAGAATTTATGGGGCCTCAGATGGGGTCAATTATGTGGATAGTGTTATTTGCAATTAGTTTTGAATCCTTAATTGATATTTATGATTAGATTTACGCCCTTAGTTTGAAAAAAATATTAGGGCTTTAACTAGAGGAGTGCATAAGAATCTATGTAATACTAATCATGGATCAATATAGTACTGGTGCTTCCATTTGAATAGTTGAACCTTATTATGCTAAAGTTTGAATGGAGACTGTACGAGGACTCATGTGAACAGGTGCATGAGACTTGTATACGGGGCTAACTATGAGCTAATCATAATATTCATCATTGGCTTGGATCCATACCACTAAGGATGTTAGGATTTAAATAAAAAAAAAGTATCAGGATCTATGCAGGTATATATTTTTAGGATGTATATTTAGTCTCGATATCTTCTGATTAGCTAGCCTTTGTAGATAATAAAATTCTAGGTGGCTATAATTTTCATTGGATATATTTAAGTAGGAAAGAAAAGATAAAAGAAAGAAACTATATTTTCTTGCATAAAATTATCTATTTAGGTGGCAGTTCTATAAAAAATATGTATATCTTAATAAAAAAGCAAAATACTTTCTACAATAATAGTGCAAGGTTAGATGTTGTGTAAAATAGTATGATTAAGCATATCAATTTATGTTTAATAAAGCCTAATCTGAGAATCTCATTATGATTATTAGGGCTTATAATTAATAGTATCAATTTGTGTTTAATAAAGCATAACATTTGACAATCTTAGTTATAATTCTCAGGGCCCATCAAATATAGTTTTCTATTATTATCAAAAAAATATATAGTTTTTATTTTTTATTTTTTGGTTTTCAAAAATCTAAGAAGAAAAGTAAATTAGATTAGAAAATGTGTACGATAAAATTCATTTTTTTTTTATTTGCTTAAAAAATCTTTTAGTTTTTCGTAACAATGATTTATTATTTTCAAGAATGAGTGAAAATAAAATATGTATGGTAAAAATTTTATGCAAATGCTATCTTCACTACGAATCTCTAAAAAAAACTCTTGAGTTATTGACAATAAACTGAGAAGATGTTGGTTCGCGATCGAAATCGAAATCAAAATGGAAATCGAAATGGCTTGAAATCAGAATCGAAATCAGAATAGTCAAATCCTCGAAGCGTTTGGTTTAATCAGAATCGGAATCAGAATGAAAATTTGAATCCATAATGAGAATAAGGATTGAATTCTATAGATTGAGACATTCTCATTCAACTTCGAAATCGAAATCAGAATGGGATTTCTTCCAACTAAATGATTAGAATTGGAGTCATCCATTTTGATTTCGATTTCGATTTCAGATCCCGCTCCTCCTAATCAAGCACCTCTTTAGTTTTTGTCGTATGCTGGAATGGTTAGGTCATGGTATCAAAGATGGCAGTTTTCCTCTTAAAAAATTCTGGTGTCAATGGGGCCTGCGGCCACCATGTACCAGGATAGCTTAGACCTTATCAATTCTATGATGAGGATTTCAGGCAATCAAGGTTAGGAGGATGGTAAACTCAATTTCACCATTTCATCTTGTAAATATTTTTATAATATATTATATATATCTAATAAAATTAGAATGGTTGATCTTCTATCTCTAAGAGACCAAACCTCCCATTTCTCATTAAAAAAAAAAAGGTTAGGAGAATGGTAAAAAGACTATCTCCTAATTATAAGCAACTTATAGTTTGAAGTCAAGTAATTATCTGGATTGAAGCGCCTCTTTCTTTCTTGGTCCTCAATTAGTCTTGCTATTAGCAATCATACGTGAGATTATGGTTGCAGCAGTATCTCTTGCAACTTGCCCATTGTTTTGTCATGTTTCCAGGTAAGTACAGAGTCTAGCGAAGAAAAGAGACAAAAGCTACAACGCTATTTGGATTTTAATTTGTTGTCGGTACCTCTAACGCTCATTATGGTCGCTCCGTTCTCTTTTATCATAAATTGACCTACGATGCCTGCTTTAAAAAGTCTCTTGACCTGGACCTTGTATATTCGCTAATGCATGTTGAGTATCACTCTCCCTTTGCTTTTTTTTAATCAACAGTTGCAATTTAGCCAATGAACTATGACCAGAAGTTAGTCCGTCTACTATGAAAAAATATATATATTTTTTTTTTTGACTTTGCCGTTGATAAATAGTATGATTAACCGTCTTATCTGGCCAATTGTAATATAATAATATGTCTAGCATTATATCCTATCCATTCTAAGAATGGGACAAAAATTTGGGACTTAATACGACCTATGTGTCAATTATAGTTAATATAGATCAAATTTAGGAGAAATCATATCTTACATGGTGTGCACTACATTGTTGTGCACGTCACCAAGTATATTGTTCATTTCTATGAGCCTCATTTATCAAGTGCTAATCTTAATACACTGCTACATAAATGAGCAGATATGATTGCCGGCATGCATGGCTATGCAGTACATGCCATATAATTCTCTAAATCTAGCCATCATAGAGAACCTCATCAACATAAAAATTAAGTAAAGAGTTGCTATATCCTAGGGTGTAGTAAATTCTTTCAAATCTAGAGCAAGCTAATCAAATAAAGGGGTGTTTGTTCGGGAGAATGGAGATTTGGAATGGAATCGGAATAGATGACTCCCATTCCAACCGCTTGATTGGAAAAAATCTCATTCCGATTTCGATTTTGGAATAGAATAGGAATGACCCAATCTACCTAAAATTCAATCCCCATTCTTCCTATGAATTCAAATTTTCATTCCATTGCAGTTATGAACAAATGATTCAGGGATTTGGTCATTCCGATTTCCATTCCAATCCATTCAAAGGATGCTGGTTCGCTAGCAAATCGAATTGAAATGAAAATCAAATGGTTGAATCGGAATCGAATCAGAATGTCCAAATCCCTCGAAGCGTTGGGTTCGTGATCGAAATCGAAACAGAATTGGAATAAAAATTTGAATCCATAGAGTAAGAATTGAGTTCTATATAGATTAAGCCATTCCCATTCCATCTGCAATCAGAATTGGAACGGAACTCCTTCCAACTAAACGATTAGAATGAGAGTTATCTATTCTCATTCTGATTCCAGTCCTCCACTCTCCCCAATGAAACACATTTTCAGATTTCAACTCTGATTCTAATTCTGATCATAAATTAAATACCTCCTGAAAATAAAATCAGAGCTCCTAGTTTCATCATATTCGGCCAATGATTTGGTTTAGCACGCTCCGTGTCCGGCACCGTCACTGTAGGGAAAGCACAAGATGCGGCCTGCCTTCGGTGAATAGCACGAACGAGTGCAATAAAAAAAAAATGCGCATCACACGTGCACGCCCCTCTATTATTGCTTGCTTTCCGCCTTCCGCAAGGCAGACCGCTTTCTTCCTTTAAAGGAAACCAAAAGCTGGTGAGCTTTAGATGAGCGAGGTAATCAGCTAGGTTTGACAAAGTTGATTTGCTCCTTTTTCCCTTCTACACAAAATATAATGCACACAGTTCTTGACCTCTCTCTCTCACACACACATATATATCCTAAATGAGCCTGAAAATTCCCTAAACTAATGTGGATTAACTTTTTATTTTCACGCCAGTCTGTACCATTCAGTGTTGCCCTTTGATCCGTTCATCATCGTGCCACACATTAAATGCCTACCTCCCTTTTCTTGCTTCAAAAAGTATTTATTATAGAATTTTTTTTCTAATATGATCATGCATATCTAGATGTATAAACTAGTTCAAAACAATCAAGCTAGCTTTAGATCAAATTATATATGCTTTTTTTACGAAAGAAATCAAGCTTAAACCAGTTTATTTAATTTATACCGAACTTAAGCTATTCATATATAAGCTGCTTGTGAGAGATGTTGAGAAAATTTTAAGATCTTTCAAGACTTCCATTTGTATATTTTAATATTTAATTACTTTAATAACATATTGATTTTATGAATAGAATATATATAATAATTAAAAATTATATAATTTATATTATTATTTATATATTATTCTTTTGAGCTTCATTGAGCCAAACTCAAGAGAGTTACAGTAAAAAATAGACCAACTCTTGAATAGCTGGCTGGTTTGTCTGACAGCTTATGTGAGAATTGAGATCCTCATCTACTACTACGATAGAAACTAATGATTGCTAATACTCTATTTTCCTTTAACCTAATATATTTCCCAATATAGTTGTTATGCTACTTACCATTATTATTTTTTTCTATAAACAGTGTTCTCTATTTTGTTATTTTTTTTCGCTCAAACATATAAAATATGTGTTGGGAAGACTAAGAGCTACATTTAAAAAAAAATGTGAAAAAGAGATTTTTTTTTTTTTTTTTGAGAAAGTGATAGGGATATAAGTTGCCTCGAAGCGTTCTGATGGTCGTCCCCACCACAACCCCCCACCATTAGGCGCCAGGAAAGTAGTGCACCGGGGGCCAGTGCCGAGTACCGGTGCAAAGAACCATAAGTTAGCGGTCACGGGTAGTCAGTAGATCTTCTTGGGGCGAAGGCCCATCTTTATCGAAATATCAGTTTTTGCTTTTTTTTTTTTTTTTAAGAGTAGAAAGATTTTAAAATTTAAATATGTTCGAATTGTATTTTCAATTTTTTATTTTTTTTTTAATATTTTTTCATTTTATTTTTTTATTATTATTGGGACAATTCAACGGACTCACAATTTTGACTTTAAATCGACCTCATAGATACAAAATACCGACTAACAATCAGTTGGCCGACCTACAGTCAGCTATCCTCAGCCATTGACAGGTTTAACCGCGACAACTCGATTAATCTTATACCGATGACCATCGGTACGTCAGAGTTATCAATCGATGCTCATTCGGATCTCCACGACTACTATCGACATACGATCGACGTACTATTATTATCGACATATAGTCAGCTTATCTGAAACTGTCAGTGCAGAAAGCGTATAATGGCTAAAACATGATTAGTGACGGATATAACCACCCATCTCACGATCACATAACGCCGGAACATGCGAGATCCACATGTCTAACCGTTACAGACGGTTACCAACTACTCTCTATAAAAAGAAGTAAATGAACAGCATTTGGTAAGGATATTCTGGACCGATACTCTGCTATTTTGAATTTTCTATCTACTGTTCACCACTCTTTACTGACTTAAGCATCGGAAGGTCTCTGCCGGACACAACTTCGATCAGTGTGGACTTCTTTTGCAGGTGCTCTTCTCCAGTAATGGATGCAATAGGAGATTGACGGTAACAATTGGCGCGCCAAGGGAAGGATACGAGCAATCATGGCTAAGAACAGAGCTCAGCATTCAACAGGATCCGCAAGGCAATCTTTCCGCCGAAAAGATATTCTTTTTCCTCTTCTATTGGCAGAGCCCAGCTCTTCGCATCCTGTAATTACTACGGACGCATAAATTACTGCCTTGATGCAGCAAATGAAGGTGTTAACAGAGGCAGTTCACAGCCTCCAACAACAACAAACACAACAACAGCAGCGACCACCGGTGAAGGAGCCGGTGGCTCATTCAGTGCCGTCTAGGCACAGCCACCGTGTCCCACGGCATTCGCCCTCTTCATCTCCAGAACGATGGCTGTCTCGGCATTCTCATCGAGTCGAGCAACCACGTTCTTGATATTCTCACCACACCGCCCATCCTTCACGATGATCTCCTTCTCCTTCCCATGTGCATAGTATCAAGAAGGAAAAAAGGTCGCATGAACCTTCTCCTTCTCCATCCTCAAATTCTTCAGAGGACTCTACCTCTGGATTATCTTAGCAATGGCGGCTCGATAACTACGAGCGCAAATTCAAAGAGATCGACCGCCAACTTGCCCGACTTCAGGTGGAAGATCGAAAATCTTCCAATGACTATGACTTTCACACTACCTAACCTCTCTCTCAATGCATCCTGGATGAACCGATTTCATCTCGTTTCAAGATGCCGCAGATGGAGCCATATGATGGCTCTACCGATCCAATTGATCACCTAGAGAGCTACAAGGCTCTCATGATGATCTAGGGAGCAACTGACGCCCTCCTATACATCAGCTTCCTAATGACTATTCAAAAAACTGCTCGACCTTGGTATTTCAGACTGCAGTCGGAGAGCATGAACTCCTTCAAATAGCTCGAACATTCTTTCGTGGCCCATTTCAGAACTAGTCGAAAAGGTACCATGGACGTCAGACAGTCTCTTCTCCATCAAACAAGGCAAGACAGAGATGTTAAGAGATTTTGTAGCTTGCTTCAATGCAGCCATACTTGAAGTCAGGGATCTCAATGAAGATATAGCCATATCGACTATGAAAAGAGATCTGAGGAGATCCAGATTCATCTATTCTCCAGACAAGACTCTCCTTCGAATCTATGCTGAACTTTTGGAGCGCGCATACAAGTATATTCGCATGGATGAGGGCGCTTTTGACCGATACCAAACAGAAGAAAAATGTCAAAAAAAAAGTAAAAGAAAAGTGGAGCTCCGATCGAATTAAGTCGGTCAACCATCAATAAACGAGCTTCACCTCGATAATAGAGTCTAAAACGAACAACTATGGTAGGTATGATTCCTATACTCTTTTTTCTGTTCTCCATGCATAGATCTTGATGGAGATCGAAGGAGAAGAGTATCTTCGACACCCTCCGTCGATGAAAGCACCATCGAAGAGCCATGATAGGAAGAAGTACTATCAGTTTCATCATGATTATGGACACGATACCGAGTAGTGCATCCAACTCAGGGATGAAATAGAGGCTCTGATTCGACATGGCTACCTCAAAAAATTTCAACGAGATCGCCTAACTCAATCTCCCACCGACTGACAGTCTCAGCCATAAATTGAGAAAACGATCAACAATCGACCAATGACGGGCGCTATCAATATGATCTCTAGGCGATAGAAGGACTGGGGGGCAACTTTCGAAGAAGAGTCAGTGAAGAAACGATGATTTGACAATATAATTTTTTTTTCGAAAGATGATGTCCGGAGAATACAAACTCCTCATAATGATGCTGTCATTATCTCGATGATGATAGCAAATTATAAAAGAATTTTAGTTGATAATGGAAGTTCAACTGATGTTCTTTTTTACTCGACTTTTTTTCGAATACGACTACCGATTGACCGACTCAAAAAAGTCTCGATGCCATTAGTTGATTTTACTGGAGATGCAGTTACCGTAGAAGGAGAAATTACTCTCTCACTAATCACAAAAATAGATCCACAATAAAGTACTATTCTCCTGATATTTATAGTCATCTAAGTTCCGTCGACTTACAATGCCATACTTGGACGACTTAGACTTAATGCCCTGAGAGCAGTAGTTTCAATATACCATTTACTAGTCTGATTTTCAATAAGAAATAGAATCGGAGAAATATATGGAGATTAACAATTTGCTCGATGTTGCTTCCTGATCTCTACAAAGAATAATCAATCTGAAGATTTTTTGTCCATTGATAAATTGGACCAAAGAGAATGAAGAAAGGGGTAAACCAGCCGAGCAACTGGTTTCTATCCCGTTAAAAGAAGAAGATTCTGAGAAGACAGTCCAAATTGGATCGCAGTTGTCTGATCCGGAGCATCAACAACTGGTGAATCTACTAAGAGCAAATATCGATATTTTTGCTTGATCGACAACGGATATACCAAAAATTTCTCTGAAGTAATAACCCATCGGCTGAATGTTGATCCTAAAGTTAGACCGATGAGACAAAAAAAAAATCTTTTGCTCCTGAAAGGCAAAAGATCATCGATGAAGAGGTCGACAAGCTCCTCGCAGCTAGCTTCATCCAAAAAGTTAATCATCCTGATTGGCTCACCAATGTAGTGATGGTGAGAAAAGTCAATGAGAAATGGAGAATCTACATCGACTATACAAATCTAAATGAAGCTTATTCGAAGAATAATTTTTTTTTGTCAAAGATTGACCAGCTAGTTAATGCGACTTTGGGATACTGACTCTTAAGCTTCATAGACGCCATTATGAGCTATAATCAGATTCAGATGGCACTCGAAGATGAGGAGCACACTGCCTCCATAACCGACAAAAGCATTTACTGTTACAAAATAATACCATTCGGTTTAAAAAATATCAGAGCTACTTATCAACGGTTAATCAATAAAATATTCAAAATACAAATTGGGTGAAATATAGAAGTCTACGTTGATGATAAGCTGGTGAAAAATCCTCAAACTTATGATCATGTTCGAGATTTGGAAGAAGCCTTCAGCACACTTTGACGATATCAGATATAATTGAATCCAACTAAGTGTATATTTGGAGTAACTTTCAAAATTTTTTTTGAATTTCTTGTGTCAAAATAAAAAATTAAAATTAATCTCGAAAAAATAAAGACTATCATCGATATGAAACATCCAAGCTCTAAGAAAGAGATATAACAACTTAATGGAAGAATCACCGCACTTAGTCGATTTATCTCAAGATCGGCAGAAAGATACTTGTCCTTTTTCAAGACCTTAAGATAAGCAAAAGACTTCACATAGTTAGACGAGTGCCGGCAATTTTTTGAAGATCTAAAAAGATATCTGGCATCTCCACCGTTACTTACAAAATCAAAGATCGAAAAAATTTGTATCTCTATTTGACGACTTCGATAGAAGTAGTTAGTTCGGTACTCATCCAAGAGAATAAAAATTGAATTTAACAGCCAATTTACTACAATAGCAAGGTACTTCATAATGCTGAAATAAGATATTCAAGGATAAAAAAGATTATTTACGCTCTAATAGCTCTAATCATATCATCACAGTGACTGCGTCCGTACTTCCAAGCATATCCCATTGTTGTCTTGATAGACCAATCATTGAAAGCAATTTTATACCGACCTGACATTTCAAGTTGAATGACGAAGTAGACAATAAAACTCAATGAGTTTGATATTCAATATCGCTCACAACCATCGATGAAGGCTTAAGTTTTGACTGATTTCATCGTCGAGTGTACTATATCTGACAATAACTCTGAGGATGAATCCAATGATAAATTAAAGCAAGTTGAAACTTCTGAGCCTGACTTAACATTGGTGTGGATGCTACATATTGATAGAGCATCCAATGCACAAAGCAGTGGAGCTGGTCTCATCCTCATCAATTTCGAAGGGATTGTAACCAAATATGCCTTTCGATTTAACTTTAAAGCTTCAAATAATCAAGCCGAGTATGAAGCTCTCTTAGCCGGTTTAAAAATTGCCAAAGAACTTGACATAGACAACCTAAAGGTCTTCACCGACTCACAGTTAATTACTGGACAAGTCAAGGGTGAGTTTGAAGTTTGAGACCCCGTTATGATGAAGTACCTTTAAAAGATGAAAGATCTTACATCAACTTCAAAATATTTTGAGATCTCTCACATTTCAAGAACAGAGAATGCTCGAGCTGACATATTTTTCCAACTTGCAACCACTTCGTTCAACTCTCTAGGTCGAATATTCATTGAATATCTCAAATAGCCGAGTATTGACAAAGTCAAAGAAGTGCTATAAGTCAATGACGAGTCAAACTGGATGGATCCGATCGTCTAGTACCTGACTGATGGAACTCTACCTGCAGATCCTTCAGAAGTCAAATGACTAAAATAGATACCTCACAATATATTTTAATGAATGGACAACTCTATAAAAGGTCATTCTCTCTTTCCTTATTGAAATATTTGAGATCAATGGATGCCGACTATGCACTCCAAGAAGTTCATGAGGGGATTTATGGAAATCATTTGGAGAAAAAATCTTTGACTTATAAAGTTTTACGATAAGGATATTATTGACTCACCATGAAGAAAGATGCAGCTAAACTCATCCGAAGATGTGAACCATACCAGAAGTATGCTAATATACAACATCAATCGATAAGTCAGCTGACATCAATTATTGCACCATAGCTCTTCGCACAATGAAAAATCGACATACTCGATCCTTTCTCTCCGGCATCCGATCAGAAGAACTTTATTGTAATTGCCATCGATTACTTTATCAAATGGTAGAAGCCAAACCTTTAGCATAGATCACTGAAAGTAAGATAGAAGACTTCGTTCAAAAGTCAATCATATGTAGATTCGATCTACCACACACCATCATCACCGACAATAGTCAATAATTTGATAATCAAAACTTCAAAAAAATTTGTGCGAAATTTCATATTACGCACAAACTGATATCAGTTGGCCATCCACAATCCAACGGTGAGATGGAGGTAACAAACCAAACAATCTTATATGATCTCAAAACTAGACTGAACGAAACTAAAGGCCTCTAGATGGAAGAATTATATCCGATCCTGTAGGCATATCGAACAACTCCTCGAATATCGATGAGAGAATCACCATTCAATCTGGTTTATGGGATAGAGGCAATGATTCCACTTGAGATCGGATTACCATCAGCAAGAGTAGGATATTTTAATGAGTCGAGCAATTCAGAATATCGGAGAGTCAATTTAGATTTACTTTCGAAAGTTCGATAGTAAGCTCAAGTTCAAATGGCAACATATCGGTAGAGAGTAGCCTGGTATTACAATTCAAAAGTTAAGCCGAAGGTCTTTTGTCGAGGAGATCTGGTCCTAAGAAAGGCAGAAATTTCGAAGCCTCTGCATCAAGAAAAATTATCTCCAAATTAGGAAGGACCCTATAAAATAATCGAGATACTTCAATCGGATGCATATCAGCTAGAAACTCTTGATGGAATGATTATTCCTTGAACTTGGAATGACGATAATTTGAAGATGCATTACCAATAAAGTTGTTCCCATATACAATATTCAAAATAAAATATGAAAATTCAAAATTGTGAAAGCTTCGATCAACAATATCTACGAAATGATATTAGATCGATAAATAATCGATCAATTTTTACCTACTATATCTTGATTTTCCACTGTAAAAACTGACTGATAGACTATATCTTAATTTTTCACTGTAAAAACCAACTTTAGTCGAATGACTATTCATGCAGACTTAGCTTTAGCTAAGCAAAATATTATGCTGACTCGATCCTGATCGAGTAGGAAATACACCGACTTGACTACGGTTAGTCGAAAGATATTCGACTTATCACCATCTATCAAATATCTAAATATACCAACTTGACTATGGTTAGTCGAAGGATATTCGGCTTATCACCGCCTACTAAATACCTAAAAGGTGTGTAAGGTATGTCGACTGACACTCGACTAACGGACAAACTTTACTATAGTTATTACTGGATATCTAACTCACCGATGGATAATCGATTGTCCAATTGTGATTTCACAATATAGAAAGTACCAATGTAAAAAGAAAATCTATACTTAGAAAATTTTCTTTTTCATTCATTGAAGAGAAGATTACAAAATTGGACCCAAGATCCGATTACAAAATTGAATTGTCTGATTACAAAAAGAAAAATGTTACACCGGTTACCAGTCAGTTTCTTCATCACCTCGCTTTGGCACAGCTTCAGTAGTTAGAGCAGCTCCTGGTGCAGCCAGTGCATCTTCTCCAGCCGGTGTGATGCCCTCTTCAACAGCCTCTTCTCTCAAACTAGGAGGAACGACATTGCTCAAGCCCAAGTGTGGATATAATTTTTTGACTATATCTCGACTGTCCTCGTATCCGATGCAGTAAGAGGTGAATTCACCTTTGAGAATTTCATCTTTGAACTCTTCTGAATCCTTGAAGTTCTCGATAGCTAGATTCAGAGCTCCTCTTGTCGGCTCAGCTTCAACCTTCACAGAGGCCGACTCAGCATCAGCTAGTGCCAGCCTCTCCATGGTAGCCCAATGCCTGTCGTGCTTCACTTCAAGCTCTTTAATGCATCCATCTCTTTTTCTCTAGAGCCAACTGATGGAATGCTTCTTGCTCCTGATCTGAGATTCGAGAGATGAGATGCTCTGACGAGCTGACTCAAGTTTGACTCTAGAGGACTGAAGGTCAGCCGTCATACGGGGGATCTCTTCTTGGAACATCTTCTCCCATTCAGTTGTCGTCTGATGCTGTTCGATGGCAGCAGTCTTTTTGACGTTGGCGACCACCACCTTGTCCATCCATGCCCGACGAAGGTCGGTGATCTTCTGATATCTACTCTCTAGAGCATACATATCGTGCGCCCACTGAAAGAAAAAGATAAGTCGAGTCAGATAAAAAAAAAAGGAGGAATGTGAAATGTCGAAAAATTATCTCAAGCATCATCGGATAAAAGGAAGAAAATATTTTGGATACTGTTCGATTTCTTCTGTTCTCTCTATCTGTCCGGAGAAGTACAGTCTCGATGAGTCGTCTGGCCAATGACGGATTGGCCAAGGCCGACTCACCGATAGAAATTCTGATATCAAAGAGGGTAGGGAGGCCCGCGGATGACCCATCATCAGTAGAAGTAGCCGGTGCCTTCCCCCAGTCTTCAGTTGACAGTCATGTACTTGAGAGTGCCACGAAGTCAGTGCTTGACTGCGTCCGAGACCACTCCACTGGAAGAACAGCTGGTGTAGCAGCAAATTGTTCGGATTCGATCGTGACTTTTGATTCAGCCCGACCCCCCACTAATGGAGCCACTGATGGTTCTTCATCTCTTGCCATCCCGACTCCAGCAGATGGCACTTTAGTTGGAGGAAGCATTATCGGAGCCGACAATGCTAGGACCAGCTCGAAGGCTGTCTTCGACGGAATGTCGGGTTTCCTTGTTGGTACCGACGGAGAATCAACCTGACTTTTTCTCGATGGTCGGGAGGATCCAGCATCGGTTGCTATCCTCTTCTTGGCAGCATGCAAGCGGATGTCGGCAGCAAAAATACGTGCCCTCGTCCGCATAGCTGCAATCAAAAATAAAGATCAGTATAAAATTCAGAAACAAATAAATAAAAAAGTGAAGTGACCGACTATGTTATACCTAAAGAAGTTACCAAACTAAGTCCAGCATCATAGAGAACCTGTTCGATCATCAGCTCTCGTTGCAGTAGAACTTTCATATCTTTTAGTTGGAGGAAGTCTTCCAAATCAATAGTATCTACCTGACTATTCTCATTAGGGCCGGTTCTCGGATCACCCCAGCATGATGAAAAGTCCCAAGGAGATGAAGAAGAAGCAAAGAAAAATTGATTCTTCCATCCATGAATGAACGATGGAAGATCAGAGATGAAAGAAATGCCCTTCCTTAGGTTGAAAACCACCAACCCTTGGCCTTGGGGTGAGGACGGAGAACAAAGAAAATTTGAAATAGAGAAGGGCGAGGATCAATCGGGATAAGACGACAAAACAAAGCAAAACTGATAATCAGCTGGATAAAGTTTGGAGCCAGCTGAGTAGGACAAAGACCATAATAATCAAGAAGATTATAGACGAACTCTGAAATCGAAAATCAAAGATCGGCTCGAAAGTTCTCGATATAAAATGCAACCTAGCCCGAAGGAGGAGAGTTCATCCAACCGTCTGGACCAGAAATGGAAAACTGATATTACTCCAGAATACAGTATTATTTTTGAAGCTATTCAACATTGGATCCGGATAAGGAAGAGATTTTCATCTCCAAATCCGAAGGAGAATCATCGATCAGATTCTCTGACCGACTATCCCAAGAAGATGAAGCTTTCTTACTTCTACTTGCCATTGAAAATGAGAACTAAAAAAGAAAAAAAAATCTAAGAGAAGAGAATGGGAACTTGACCTGGAGCTAAAGATGACGCAAGGAACAAAAAAACTTGGGAAGCTCCTAATATTGGGGCAGAACCTTCTGCTGCAGAGGAGAGTGACGAATGCAAAAGTAAAGGCCAAATAAAAGTCACTTTATGCATATAGGACCCCTCAACAGTCCGGATGAAGTCACTCAAATCAGGATCTCCTTATATGTCGACACGTGGCTACATCAAGACCGACCATTGATCGGACGGTTCGACACATCTATTCTCAGATCACGCCACCTCACTATTATCTGCGTGAACAGCATAGAGTCAATGCCATCCAGACACATAGCCAAAATCTATTAGTCAGAATCAAATCGTCTGGATTCTCCGAACATCGAATTATCTTCCCGAAACGGCATCTTAATGATGATCTCACAGTTATCAAAATAATAAAATAGCTAGAGACCTCTCGTATTTCAAAAAATCATTAATGCCTGTAGTCGAATCGGAGCTCGAAACAGTACGTGACAACTCCCTTCGTCTAATGTGATAGACCACGTGATGACATGCACGTCAAATTACTTTGGACTTGAGAGTGGAGGACAACTGTTGGGACAATTCAACCGACTCCTGATTCTGACTCTAAATCGGTCTCATAGATACAAAATACCGACTAACAATTAGTTAGCCGACCTACAGTCGGCTATCCTCAGTCATTGACAGATTAGCCATGATAAATTGACTAATCTTAGATCGATGACCATCGACATGTTAGAGTTACCGACTGATGCTTATTTGGATCTCCACGATTACTACCGACATACGATCGATGTACTATTATTATCGATATATAGTCGGCTTATCTGAAACTGCTAGCGCAGAAAGTGCATAATGGCCAAAACATGATCAGTGGTGGGTATAACTATCCATCCCACGATCATATAATGTCGAAACGTGCAGAACCCACGTGTCTAACCGTTACAGATGGTTACCAACTACTCGTTTATAAAAAGAGGTAAATGAATAGCATTTGGTAAGATAATTCTAGATTAATACTCTATTACTTTGAATTTTCTATCTGCTGTTCATCATTTTTCATTGATTTAAGCATCGGAGGATCTCTGTCGGACATAACTCTAGTCAGTATGGACTTCTTTTGTAGGTGCTCTTCTCCGATAATGAGCATAACAGGAGATTGGCCGCAACAATCATATATTCTTAGCATTAGCATTACAACCTCTTGATAATGCTGATATCCTCCTCTCATGTAATTGAACTATATCTATGTGACAATAAAATATTTGATATGTACTTGGGCCGTCATATATAAATATTTGATATTAACAAAAAGATACCACCACCTTTCACTTAAACTTCTTATTGGTTGTGGGAAAAAATAATTTTTATAAATGCCATGCTGCTTTTGTTAAAGAAAGCATGCAAAGTTGGCATCTCCCCGAATTGCACCAGCACTTCATCCAGACCACATGCAGTTTTGCTCAAGCATTTTTGAAGTACCTTCATAGGGCTACAGAAAGAGCTGTCCTTGATGTGGTGGTCCCTTATAGGGCTAAGCACGGATTGGGTTCAGTCGGATTGAGAGAAAAATTTCATCTGACCGAATCCAATCGGATTGAAGAAAATTCAACCCGCTGCCGACCATTTATGATATATAAACCGTTTGAAACTAAAATGAATGGTTTGCAGCGAGTTTGAATGGATTGTAGTAATTTGAACTTTAATATTGATCCAATATTGATTTTAAATCCAATATTGGCCCATTTAAGTTTATTTTTTTTCTTGTCAATTTAATGTAAAAAAGATCTAAACCTTTAGAATGAAGTCTAAACAAAGTATTGAAGTCTAAACGACGTCGTCCAAAATGAAAGTGAGTTTGTGAAATACTACATCAGTTGGATTTGATTTCATATGAATTAAAAATGTAGGAACCGAATCCGACCATAAATAATTAATTTTTTATAAATTTCAACCCGATTCCATCTGTTTATGTCTTTCAACCGATCAAAATCGATGTTCATTAGGTCGGATTGGGTGGGTTTCTTCGAATTTCGGTTGTTTGCTCAGCCCTAGTCTCTTATGCTGAATATACGGTCAATCACATTTGACTTGCTAGGAATGGCCTAGAATTTTGAGTCTAGGAAAAGCTTAGCAAGATTTATCCTAGAGAGAGCTCGCATCCTGTTTGTGGAGATGATTAATATCATCTTCAAGCCCTTGGAGATCTAGGACTTCGATCTTTCTTGTGTAGCAATCAATGGGTGTTTATCGCCTGGATGCCCCCTTCTCTGAGGTACCTGAAGGTCAACTTTGATGGTAGTGTTTAGGATGGATAGGACGGGGTAGACTTTGTGATTCATGGATCTGACTCCAAGTTGATAACGGATAGAAAAGCCATCTCTTCATACCTACTGTACCTGAAGCGGAGCTCCATGCTGCTTAGACTCGGATTCTACATGCCAGGTAAATCCTGGAGGCCAACCATCTCATTATTGAACGTGACTCAGCTACGATAGTGGCCTAAATTCATGGTTGCATTTGTGGAGGTCACGTTCACCCTCTTTTGAAGAATTTTGAAGGATATTTCTATATTATTATTGGGCTATCGTGTACGATGGCTAGGCATGTTTGTTAGAAGATGAATATTGCCGTTGATTGGATGGTATCCTATGTTGCAGAGTACTCTCGAGAGAGTCCTTGTGGATTGGGAGAGGGATAATCCCAAATCTCCTTAGAGACATTTTATTTTCTGATTCCCCTATGTTGTATTCACACAAGAATTATTTGAATACATCGTTTTTACCAAAAACAATATGCAGATTAATTTTTTTTAAAAATATTTCAATAAGAAAAAAATAATTTTTATAAATGTCATGTGGGTCGTTTTTTAAAAAAGTATGCAGGTTTCAATTCGAAAAAAAATATTTCAATAAAATAAAAATAAAATATAAAGATATTATAAATAAAAAAAAAGTTCTATAGCTTTATTTAACTTATCTATGCTTAGAATATATAAAACCTACATCCAAAGATATGCATTGCAATATCGTTATACAAACTGTCAACCAACTGAGGCTATACATAGGTAGCGGCCATTTAATCCAAAAATCTAAAATATGTAATCTATACTGGTATTTGTATTAATATGGTATCTATATAGAGTTCGATATCAAAATAGTGAGCCTTAAATAGAAATGCACAACATTTTTTCTAATAAAGATTCCTCTCTTGCTCTAGTTTCTTTATAGAAAAAAAGGATTGTTTTTTTTTAAAAAAAAATATATACACCTCCGAGCACATAAAAGACCTTAAAATCATGCCCAATCTAAATCATTAACTAAATTATAGTGGTTTGTGGCTATTTTTATGAGTGGCAATCCCATTGAGTCGGATATATGATAGAATAAAAATATATCGAGTGGATCAAAAATTTTAATTTGAATTTGATTATTTTATTAAATAGATAATCCACGCTCACCCGCAACATGTTGAATCAAGTGAAACGGCTAAGAATTGTCACCTGTAGCTCTTTTGTATTCTATTGTTAATATGATAACGCCTTGGATGCTGAAAAAATGTAAAGTTGATAATAGATGAAAAATATCAAATACATTAAAAGAAGCGCTAGCACTTTCAAATTACTCAAGAAAGTGAAGATAGTGATGGTGCCTCTTCACAAGCTGGAGCTCCGAGCAGTGGCGTTATGGGCCATCAACCATGCCAAAAGCCTGACAAGAGTACAACCCACGCCATGGGGACCCCCAATTATATGGCACAAATCTTTATGGGCCCTTTTTGACAGATCATGATGGCTCATCAGTAATCAGACCATCCAAATGACGAGGCCCTGCATGTTCTCAGATGGGTCCGGCATGCATGTCCATCAACCACCATGCATCAAAATCAACAAGCAGAAGACACAATGCGCGAAGTGGACCGCATCACGTGGACTGTGAACTGGACGCTTTGATCAGGCGAAAGCTCCTAGGCTCAATTGTGCAGTCCCAATCCGGTGGACCCCTTGATGGGTCCATCATGGCCGTCCATTGGGAAAGATTTCTTCTAGAAACAAGCTTGTTGAAATTGGACGCCAACAGGCCAAAAGCCTGCTGCCGGCGCCTTTGTGTCACAAAGCTTGAGTACCTCCCAAAAGAAAAATTCTTTGTGCACCGCGCGGTGCGGAAGACGCGCACCGTGCACGGTAATTGGTTCGCACAAAGTCGGACAGTGTATAAAAAAAAAAAAAAATTTGTCGTCTCCACGTGTAAGCCAAGTACCGTATGCAGTATACGAACTCGCGCACTCGCGGTGCACAAAAAATTTTTCCCTCTCAAAAAGGCAAAGGTTGGGCCTAAATTCCAACCTTTTGAACCCAAACTCATCTAATTCAAGCAATCCGAGCTAGGATACAAGTGGGTTGGATTGGATGTGGATCCATATTAACATCAATTATCATGATTGAGGATCTTATTCGAAAAGATTAGATAGAAAGTATTATTTAGATTCTATAATTCTATATAAGTATCCAAAATCTTTTCAGCGAAAAAATGATATCGATATGGGATTAAATATATGTCTGCATGAATCCTCACACATTTTTCTTATTTAAGTCTAGTATCTTCGTTAGGCTGAGGGTCCAAAGTTTGTGATCAACTCCATGAATTCTTAGGACGGTATTTCTGAGTCCACATGAATTATGGATTGGATCCACTTTAATACCATTTATAACAATTCAAGATCTACAAACCAAACATAGTGATGTTAGATCACTAGAAATTAGATCATCTCCGAATTTGAATCATCAGTGATTTTAGATCATCATGATAATCTAAGTTGGATTATCAAATGCTTTCAAAAAGACTAGTCAAAAGATATTATTTGAATTTTTTGATTTTGTATAAATATCCAAGATCTTTCTAGTTAATCATCGATGTGGGACTATATATATGCCCACACGAGTTCCTCATACCAAATCATCTCAAATAGACTTCTAGATCGAGATTTAGACCCTGATTTGTAGCTCTGACCTTACTGGATTTGCGCATATCTAGCACCTAAATACCTTTCAATATGATCTTTTGTCTAAGAAATGGATGAGAGATGCAAACGTTGCCTCGAAGCAGCTGAGGCATGCGCTTGACTATAGCTTCTGAGAAATTATACCTACCTTCAATACGTGTACATCGGCGGTGTGTGTCATGCCAATCTCGTTCTTCATTTCTATCGCCGCCATTCATCATCTTATGGGGCCTACAAATTTCGTGGATTCTTGCCCTCGTCTTTCTTGGATTGTTTCTATAACAGAGCGCACATGATGTGGGATATGTTTTTCTCAGAGCATCCACCTAGACATTAGAGCATGTTTGCTTCAGTGTTTCTATGAACATTTCTTTTTTTTTCTCTCTCTCCTTAAAAAAAAAAAAAAAAAAAGAACACTTGCTCAGATGGTTCAATCTGCATGCACCTGACCACCACCTGATTTGTACTAAAGAGAGCAGATATGTGAGGTACCTTTTCAGGTGACGGACAGACCAGCGAGTGTCTGAGGGTTTGGTGAATGCCTCATTTTCCATCCTACAGTGATAGAGATCCCACTTGTGAAAAATAAAATGACAGACCAGGCAATATGATTTGGTTTTGGATGATTTTTTGCCCCCAATGGTTCAAAATTTTACTTTTCTCACTCTGGCTGAGATACATTCAAGATGACATAAGGATGGAATTCAATTTACCTGGTAATATGACTGCAAACTTACTTATCCTGGGTTTGAAGAGGTTGTGATTTGTGCTAAAATTTTTTGTTTCTTATGTAATTGGTAAACGGATGGTAGACGCCTCTTGTTTCTCCCCTTTAATCCTGCGTCAAAAAAAAAAAAAAAAGGAAAAAAGACAAGAAGCTCCAGAGGAAATCTTTGCCCAGTGACTAATCATATAGGAAAGAAGCATCTCAATACGACCAAATCATATTTAAATCATCATCATTATAACTTTCTCTTCCATTTTCTTTGTTCCATCAAAGACTAGAAAATTTTTCAGTCTCATCCTATTCTTCCCTGCTTTTGATTCACTTTTCAGCCCAACAAAAGCGAGAAGCTAAACGAGGACTGAGAGCAATGTGACAGTTCGGGCAGGCAAGGCCAGATGAAAGTGGAATCAGAGCTCAGCAATGTGATTGTGCCTATTTCTATGTGGGTCAGTCACCTACAAGCGAATGCCTAACATGTGGCATCGTAGTAATGACTGTAAGAAAAGCAACTAGAGTCTTCTTTTTCACAGGCCCACGTAAAGAATTGAGTGGTTTAGATGCCTCGAATAATATTCACCGTCAACCAGACACCGCCTAAATTCCCACCCCGCTGGATGTAATTTTAATGAGCATGTCCCGATTTGGACCCAAATTCTAAACCAAACCGACCTCTTTCAAGCTAGGCTAGGTTGATGTCAAACCTTACCGGACCCAACCAATTTGCACCACACGGTACAAGCCACCCAACCTGTCAGGCAAGCAAAATAGTGGATACTCCCACAATCCAAGGGGAAGAAGTATTAAAGTTTCAGGGGGCAGTTTGATATTGGATGGCACTCAAAAATCACTAACTACAGGACAACTGACATAAAAGGTCACTAGCCTAATATCCTTGTTACAAATGTCATTTAATAAAATAGTTGACATACCTCAGAAAATCCATTTGGAAAAAGCTAAGGCAGCATTTGAGAAATGGTGGTCCTAGATGAATGAGTTCTGCTAATGAATAGTGAGCCTGTCCTAGATCACAAATATAAAAGATTTTTTTGCCAGATTTAATAAAGCTTCGACAGCCTCGTACTGAATTGAAAAGGTTGGTTATATCTCAGTTTTCAGCTGAATAGCTACAGCAATCATATTGACTCTATTTGTTAACATGTCTATAAAACAGTTCCATGTTTCTTGAGCAATGATGTAAAGAACAATATTATCAGAACTTACTCTTCGAATACCTTGAATATAAGCAAGGAGAATAAAACTGAGGAATAAACTTGTACGGTTTCAAAGAGAAGAACTCTGCAATAAAAATGTAGCGGCTGCAATGTGCTTGCTCTTGCTCTCTCTATCTTCCTTCAAGCTACAGATTTTTTTTTTCCTTTTTCTTGACTCAGCAATGACCATGGAAGTAGATTTTTTTTTTTTGTGTGTGTGTGTGTGCAGGGTGAGATAGTCAGTTTCACAGCTTGGTTGAGTTAGGTGTAAACATTATGTAATATGACCAACATGGACATGGTGTTGCCTAACAACAAGAATCTCAGAGGCACTAGTTATACATCCTTCAGCATGACCACTGACATACAGGACATAGACTAATGTTTTAAAACAAATCAGTAGAAAAGCAATGTAACAGACTGATGAGTAGAATTGCAGATTTGCGGAAACCAACAAATTCATACACAGAAACACCACACTTATTCACTAAGATAAGTTCTACATTATTAGATGTGCCTTGATATAGTTTCAAATTATTTTGTACAGTAGTTCGAAGAGAACAAAAATAAGCACAATTTAATTTTTGGCTGTCATATTTGGCCTACAACTTCTCCTTTTTTTTTTTGAGGAAAGGATTGGGCAATCTGGCCCACACCGTATCTCCTATATTTTGACCAAAACTAAAATCTGCATTCTTCATGAACATTTCTAACATATCCTTCCAGGAAACAATACTGACTTAATTTTGACCAAAGTATATCTCAAGAAACTGTATCAGATGCTTTCTCATCTAGAAATGCCATAAGTGAAGATTCTCATCTCTAAGTCTTTACATCAGCTGAGTATTCTACTCTTAACACTTCTGAATAGCTTTTCGGATGATCATCTTTGGCAAAAAGACAAACCAAATAATGATCCTTTTATTATTTTCTTTTCAAAGTTTTTATGTCCCATAACTTGATATTGCATTCCATAAAGCTAGCACCTCCATGTACCACCTTTATACTGACAACTATTTTTTTTCAGTATAATCTTTTCCTCAGACTTTTCTTAAAAATCCCACAACATGTGCTACCCAACCATACTAACTCAGCTATTTATGAATTTCTGAACAAACACAATTTCGTCTGTAATGCCTTCAACTGTAGCATACATTTCAAAATTTTATCAGCATCAATGATCTATATTGAGCAAAAAGTATACATGCATCATCCCCAGTTATGGTTACTGTAATAAAGTCATCAACTGGCATAAGACTTAACCCATCTATTTCTTTGATTTCACCATCTATGGAAAGGATAAGTGTCTTCTCTTCTGGTGCCTAATTTGATCTATATTTTCAGTTCGCCTCTCCTTCACCTAAGCTGTTTCAATATTTTCATTATAGCTATCTTTCAGGTCCAACTTGATATATGATTCTTTATGAGATGAAATAACCAATAGCTTTCTGGTCTCCATCATAACTTTGGCATTATATTCTCCAAATATTCTTCATCAATTTTTTTCTCTATTTGCCATTACAGTCTATGCTGTTTTTTTGCATGTTTCAAATTCCAATAACAACTTACTCATAAGTATATTATATATTTACTATTTAATGGTGATTTATGGTTTATCTCCCTCTTTCTTTTTTTGCTCTTACTATAAACGTTCCCAACTACTGTATGTTTTATTAGTAGATCACAGAATACTACTTCAAAAGTTTTGCATGTCGATGATTTCATTTTGCTAGGAGAAAACAATAAAAATATAAAGCATTTGATTGAATCACAAAAAGTCAGTTAAACAGTGTTTTACTTTTTATATGTAAATTGCCACGACAAATTCATAGGAATTGAAAAGCAAAGAAACAAAACAGGCTTTGCATTGCTATCCTACATCTCCATGATTATTACACTAGTTCATTCATTGGTTCCTATTTTGCCCCCTCAAATCCTACTTTTCATACATATAACCATTAAATATCTCCTCCAATAACTCCAACTCAATAGCCATTAGCCAGTCCAATTTGCATCATTTTTTTCTTCCATTCTTCTTCAGCAATATCCCAACTCCATTTCTACCACTAATCTTCATTCATGTATAAGCTTGTAACAGTTACCGGCTTCCCTAGAATACATCCACTCCTTTTGGTATACTTTGTATATGTTGGGTTTTGATCATTGCAGCAAACTGGTTAAAACCACTGCTGGAAGAAATCCTCTTCAATTGAAACATCTTCATTGCCCTGCCCTCAGTCCAACCACTGAAAGGCACTTTGTCTATTATCACATTTATTGTTAAAAAAAATAAAAAGGAAAATACATGCAATATTAACTATGCAATGCTGGTTAATTTCCAGGTTCATCAGGAGTGAAATTCTGGATCTAGATATGTTTTCTAAGTTACATTTTAACCATATGTCTATATTCAGCAATCATCTATCCCTCAACAATAAACTCAAAGGTATACTGGCACAGCAAGGCACAGAGTGATTTATGTGACATCAAAATATATGTCACACAAGGCAACACAAAAGCATCCTGACAAGTCCAGGTTACAAAGTAGTACTTTTATACAATAAACCAAGGCTACATCACATAGAAACTCAAAATGGAAGAGCATATTGAAAGCTAAGTTTGTTGAACATGTCAATATTGCAATGCATTGTTAGATGCATTCCCCTGCTACATTTATAGTAGATCAATACTTTGTTAGGATTTTATGGCTGCATATTGGGTCTGAATGAGCATGACAAACAAGAATCCCCTTCACAGATTGTATGTTCAATGCTTCTTGAAGCTTTCATGACCATAGAGTTTGTTAGGTTAGAATGTAAAGTTGTAAACAGAGAAATGCAGAGAAAGGCATTAATTTGGAAGTCACATTATCGTAAACAATAATAGGCCTTTGACGTAGTAATCCACATTGTTCTTTCAAGAACAAAGGTAGGTAATATTTCAACTTAATCAGGTATTAGTCATTTTCTTCCACTTGTACAGAAAAACATTTCGCTAGATTGGTCCTGGCAAGTTATGTTTCTTTAAGTGACTAGGATAAACAAACAAGTATAAGAAGCAAACCAAGCCTCCAAACCCTTCAAGGAGAAATGAACAAAATCACAGAGAGAAGCAATAGAACTAGGATATGAATTACTTGAACCAAGGGTTAAAATTTCCTATGTCAGTGGCTTGCTGGATTGGCACTTGCATGATTTATACAGGCCAGTGCTTGGCATGCACTGCACAGCAGCATGTAGCGGCATACAACCAGCATAGTGTCAATGCTGTGTGCTGATAAGGCACAGGCACGGTAAGTGTTGTACCATGATGACCAGAACTCAAGGTCTAACAAAGTTTACAAACCTTTAGCATAAAATGAGGTATGGATATGTACATTTTTTACACAAGTGACAAACTAGGAAAGAAAAAACTGCATAACAATTAAGTTAGAAAGAATATTGTACTTAGGAACCAAGATAATATTCATGCTCATAAATTAAGAATTCCCAGCTAATAAGCTGATAATAAAAGATCAGATAATAAATTTAGCAATCACAAAGCTCAATTAATAACAACAAACTCAAAGAATGGAACCCAAATTTCAATAATCATGTGTCAAGCTTCACATGCACTGATGCAGTAATCTATTGAGAGAGATGAGGAAAGAATGTAGGGTTTCCTTAACTCCAAAAATTATAAAGGCTTGCATGGTGAATGCTATTGACTGAAGGTTTGTTATATCCCATTGAAAGAGTGCTAACTCTAGGCTAGTCGTCGACACTTTCTCAAACACTAGCTTACTAAGCTTACTAAAAGGTAGGCTGTCTTTCACAGCATGCCTGAAATTTATCTCTAAATGATATTGGATTAGCAAAATAGATGGCTACAGTGATGAGATTGGGTCACCTACATTACTTTGAATGAAGCTACAGTCAGATTTCATTAAGCATTAGCCATTAAGTGCAAGTACCTTTTCTTTTTCCTGATAAACGGAGCAAAACTATCTCAGAGATCTTTAACTCCAGAACCTTGGGTTTTTAATTTTGTAATATTATCTAGTGTTTCATTTAATTTAAAGAAAAATGCCAGTTTCTGTGTGAACAGATTCCTCTATTTTATAAAAACAGAGATCAGGAAAAAAAGACACTATTATTACGTTTCGAAGGGTTCCATCACTTCAAACCCAAACCAAGTGGGATGCACAAGATGGCACCTACTACTTACAAATTCATTTCATTTTGCGCTATAAGCAATACGACATTTTTGCTAACCATTTCTAGCCAATGTAATTGTTCTAAATTCTAATATACATGTCTTACTTCATGCTTACATGGAGATCCAAGTGACATGCTCTTACATGAAGCTAGTTTAGGCACAAGTTATAATACTAATATTATTACCACTACAACTGAAAGTAATGACTAGGTTCTAACATGACTTACAAAGACAACAGAAGTAGGGTCTAGGACATTACATCTGCGGCTCCATTCTGATCTGGTGAATTTAAAATAAGTAGAACCTATCTACAAAATATAAATAGAGCAAGTTAAGCAAAGTTGGTGATTGGTCACTTCTTAGAAATGTCAAAGAAAACTAAAACGAATACAGGGAAAGCAAAAGGGAAGCTTAGGGAGAAATATTGCAGAAAGGAATTAGATATTGGAATCTATTGAAATTTCAGTGACTTGCAAGAGAGGCAGACTAGGTGCAAGCTTAATTGGATCATAAAACAATACAAATAATGAGTACTAATATATGCTATAGATGATTTCAAATTCCATATAGAATTGTGAGTTTTGTCTTCAAATGGACTCTGTGAAAACGAATAACCTCAAAACCTCAAGAAGAAGGGAATCAGTGCCTTTGAATATTCTTTCAAGTTACCGCATTGTACAAAAATTGATACAGCAGAGAGAACCAGAAAAGTACAGCAGGCACCCATCTCTAATGCACTTTTGATTCCCATCACCATGAATAGAGGACAACAGAAAATAACATAATAAGCATGCTGACAGGAAGTCAAAATTGCTGCACCATAAAGAAAGCAAAATAGCTGCAGTTAAAGATAAGCAGAAACAGTGGTATCAAAAGAAACACACACACACACACACACGAAAAAAGTAAAAGATAAGCCAGTGCTATCAGAAAAAAAGAAGAAGCAGCAACAGAACATTATATGTAGAAAACTGAAATATATATATCTATATACCCATAGACTTCTGATTAAAGAACCACGAAGCATTGGTACGCGGTCTACAGCAGAAGAGGAAAGTGTATTAAAACTATGTTGCTACAATTCATTGGACCAAAAAGCAGGTATCTAGGACATGAAATAGTAACAGTAAAAGAAATAAAACAAGCACCAGATAAGAAAACTTCATGCTTATAATTCTGCAGCCTACAGAAACTGCATTTAAGCCAAAGCAAATACTTATAACAGCTTTATGGTGTCAAGGAAAATTATAAAACAGCATATTTAGACCGCCACCTCCCAGATAAGTTCATTCATGGACAAAACAACATAAAAAGCAAAACAGAAATGAACATGGAAAGGAAAAGCCACTAAGGACTTTGAGCTGCGCGATATATCTGGCAACAGGAAGATGGAAAACCCAAAACAAGATGCCGTCGCAAATCTCACTTGCACTCAACTCCTGCTTCAGCAGCCCGCCGAGGTTTGCTCTTTCGCCGGCTTCCGTTTTGCCGAAAGCCATTAGCCCTAGTTGACTCCTCGTTGTTGGATCTCACACCAGTACCGTTTTCCTCCAGGACTGAATCAGAATTTTCTTTTACTTGTGAATACCTCTTCCTCTTCTTCCCATTCTCAACTGCTGAGCCTTTTATATCTTTGCTCGAGGCAGAAGGTTTCACATCATCTCCTTCTTCTTCTTCAATCTTCTCAGTATCCTCTTCGTCAATGTCATCTTTTAAAGGCTTTTGTGGCCTTCCCCTCCTCTTATATGCAGGAAGAACCTCTTCACCACCACTCCCTGGATCTTCATGGCTTGTCACTACTGTTAACTTTTTCCCCTTCCCTCTGCCTCTACCCATTAATCCAAAATTTAAAAATAGAGAAAACTCAAACAATCATAGAAGCTGCAACAACCACACAAACAATAAAGCATCAGTGAGATAAAATTGCAAAATATTCAAAACCAACAGCGGATCTACATGGTAATTAAGCAAAAGCCGGATCAAATCTCATGTACCATTATGAACTAAACAAATTTGAAAACTAATAAAAGATGCAACAGGGGAACCAATAACAAACAAGAACAGTTACATTTAAAATGACTATATTATCAAATATTATCAGGTTGTCGTAGGGCATATTTTAGATTTCAAAAAGAAACAGACTTCACATAAGACGGGTAAGTTCCAGATAATCCTAAAAACAGACTATGATTAAGCATCCAGATTTCCATTTCAAAAACAAATGTCAAATGTGATGTTTCTGAAGAAACCACATGGCAGTAGATAATCCCAAAGAAGAAACAGATACTTCACTTCTTTATCAAAGAAGAGGGATGTTCCAAAATATCGATCCTAGGAGACTACAGACAAGGAACAAAAATTTCAACTCGTCAATAGCATCACCATCACCAAAACTGAAGAAACCACTGAAGATCGCTCTTCGAAGATCAAAGAAAACCCTCCTTTTAATCGAAGAAAGAAAGAAAACCCGTGCCAACCTAGATCCTTAAGTAAAGAGAAGAAAGATGAGATCCAAGGACTAACAGCGAAACCCAAAAACCTCATCTTTGATTAAAAAAGTCCAATCTTTGAAGAAATCCATTCGGAGTAAGCAACAAAAATTGCGAGCTAAGATTACTTTTTGGAACTGCCCATGCTTAAATCGTTTCCAAAGATAAAACAAACAAACAAAAAAAAAAAGAAAAAGAAAAAGAAAAGGGCCAGCCTCAACTCAATCCAGGACTAAAAGCGTGAAAAACCACCAAAACTCTCCAGAAAAACCAAAGATAGCAAACGCAGATCCAATCCTTATCATATGAACGACAAAAAGAGGAACAAAAAGATAAGCCTCAATGGCAAAAAAAAAAAAAAAAAAGGTGTGAGAACCAAATGCTCTTACTGACCTCAAATGAAACTACTATCTCCTTTAGCGATCCATGATATCTCATTCCTCCAAATCTAATATATTTGAGAGAACACAAAAGGAAGAAAGCATTAAAAAAATCGGATTTTTAAGACGCTGGCAGCACAAAGAGGGGATTTGATGGCTAAAAGATTAATCTTTGACAAACCAAACAAAACCCGGATTAGAGACGAAGGAGAGAAGGGTATAAATTTCAATAAAGAAGGAAGGATTCAGTAGGATAAACCTCCGGCATCCGGCCTCCAATGGGCTGTCGGAGCTGGGAAATAAGTAAATGAAGCAGAAGAAGCGGAAGGAGAACGAAAAACGGGCAGCGTAGAGGAGATATTTCTCTGGGTTGTTAGCCTAAATAGATGAATATTAAATTACAAGTTTAGATAATTAATTACGTATCAAATTTCCCCGTCTTAAAGACAAAATGAATGGCTGTGATTGTTACACCAAAAGTCGTGTTCCTCCGTGTGCCACGGATTGGCGGAAGAGAGCTGGTAAGAATTTTGGTAGGTTCACCGAATAAGCCGTCGGAAAAGGTTGATGAGGGTAAAATGGTCATTTCGATACATTCTTTTTACTTACTATAATTTTTTCACCATAAGCCACTTTGGGTTTATATTTAGGATTTGGGCGTAATTTGGGGGACTATTACCGATATCGCGGCAGATTTACCGAAACTACGACCGATTTTTCCTTTTACCAAATTAGTATTTTTCAACATTTTAGATAATTTAAAGAATTCAAAACGACGAAATTACGTTTGCACTCCTGCTTTATAAACACCCGTATGGACTTAATGTGTACGCGCCCATTCGTGATCCACCGTCTTCGCCGTTGCTCTGTTTTCACCCGCATATGAATTTATATGCACGGAGGAGTACTGTTGATCCGGACGCCGCTGTAGAACATTCCACGCAAGCGTCCGCATCCGAGTAAATTCGAATCCGAGGTTGGACGTTCGCTCCAGTAGCGGAAAGTTGATTTGGACGGTCCGCATAATAGGAAGTCGACTGTATCCGTCCGAATAATGTCTCAACGGCTGATATGGTTATGTCGTCAGATATACTTCGAAATTCTCTGGGCGAGCTGATTAAAATTTTAGCCGTCCATTTTGCGGACTCGCTGCTCTCGGTCCAGTGATCCACTTTTGGTGGTCTCGGTAACGAGGAAATACTGTAGTTTGACCTCGAGGAGTGGAGTGTGAAGTGTGAACTCTTAAAAAAAAAAAAAAAAAAAGGAAAGAAAAGAATGGTACAGGACTAGCACGAGTACTGGTTGGGTCAGAGGTCCAGTCGGAAAAGATTCGTCCAGGATCCAGAGCGCTAGTGGAGGCCCATCATCTGAGTCGTTCAATTGGAAGTCCATAGATCAGACGATCCGGCTCGCATGACAGAGCGCTAAGAAAATGGTATAGATAGCACCGTCATGTACGACGGGGTTGTATCTCTTTCGCGAAAGAAGGATTTATCTTCCATCGCGAAAATCCACCGTTGGATCATCCACTGATTGCTTTACGAGCTGTGCAGATGATGAATGATGAAGATTGGAGCAATTTGCAATTCGTGCGGCGGTGGTCCGGTGGTTTCGCGCAGAGGAAGGTGAATCCTTCTTTTCCGTGAAGACACAACCTAGGCCCGTGCGTGCGCGTGCGTGAACATGAATTCAAGTTGAAACATGCCACTTGTTTGAATAGCGGTCTTTTTGGTTTTCACACACGGCGTAGACCGGGATTCAAGCGGGCAGGGGAGTCAATAAAGTATTGGGCTTGAAAAGGCTTTGTGCCAGCTAAATAATTTTTTTTTAAAAAATGGATATCAATAGGGAATTGTTGTGCCGGTCAAATTCGCTTATGATGAATATAATTATTCCCTAGGAGTATTTATTGTATAAACCTATTATTTTTGCCTAACTTTTATCTTTCAAGGATAAAAAAAATTAAAAATTTCTTATGGCGTGCATAATTTTTACTATTCCAATTTTCCTCTTGAATAAACAAAATCGAGGATGAATACAAGTAACGCATGGATAATGGATTCATTCTTATATTTCAAAATTAAATTATTAAAAATTTATCAACTTTTTCATGATACTTATCTCAATCATTTTTATTTAATTTATTTTTAAAAAATTAAATAAGTAATAAACTTTATATTGTGGATAAAATTTGCAATCTATCTATGAATGGCTCCATACAAAAACTAAAATATAATGCTAATTTTTATGTTCACATTGTTTAAATTTTTTTTTTCACTATTATTTTTTTCTTTGCTCACGCTCATGTGAATATGAAAAGTTAAATAAATGTCTAAACCATCTCACTTTTTTTTTTTGAAAATTTTTAATTTTTAAATATTCATCTCTAAATCAATCGAAAATTATCGTCGAATTGAGAACGTCTCTACAAAATTTCAAAAGTACTCTGATCAAGAACATACAAAATTATGAATTTGGATAGCACAAAAATTCTTCGGACATAGAATGCCAAGAATCTATGCATGTACTATCATTAAGTTGTTGAGATCAAATATATTATAATAATTTCTCTTCTACGACGTTGTGCCAACAAGTTCGAATATTTTGCAATTGATCAAATCACATGATTGACTAATACTCGATCATATAACCAAATTATCGGCTGATATTCGGCAAAAAATTAATTGGCTGACAACTGATTAACTAACTTAAAATTTGAAATACCTAAAAACTAGTTAGTCCGTTTCGTCCAATTGACCAAGGGATCAATATCTTGGAAAAAGAAGTAATGACGAATTAATAACTCATTAAATGACTATATGATTTAATGATTGACGACATTATTATGACAACTAATTAAGTTTTACTGATTTAGAAAAATATCCATCAAACTATTCTTGTCCGGCTATGTTTTACCGACCATTCCACTTAACCATTTCATCAACAACATCGAGTGAAGAAACAGTTCGGATAAAAGAAAACGTTTCATAAAGTGGTGTTTTTTTACATGATCGGAAGGAAGTCAAGTGCAAAAGGGGAACAAAAGAAAAAAAAAGGCCTAAGGATGGGCATCCGAATTGGCTACTTCATCAACAGTCTCTGGAGCGGCATCGTCTTTGGCATTGCCTTCATCGGACCGTACCTCACTCAAATCTAACTTGGGATGAAGAGGACTGATGGCCGCTTTACAATCTTCAAACCCAACTTTGTTGGCAACCATCGAGCCCTCGATGATTTCATATTCGAACTCCTGAGAGGTCCGAAACTCAGTCAATGCCCGAGAAGCTACCTCCTAGATATGAGTTTTTGCTGCCGACGCCTTCTTCTCAGCCTCTTGAATGGCTTTCTCGACGTCCCTCTATCAGTCCCTCTCTTCAGCAAGGGCGATCTTGGCCAGCCCAATTTTCTTTTCGAAGTCGGAAATTGTTGCTTTCTGTTTCTCGGCTTCCTCCTCCTTTTTCTTCAACCAAGATTCAAGCTCGGCGATCCTATCTGAGAAGGAGCCATCTCCTATTGATACTTCTTCATCTGCTCTTCTATAGATCGAAGAAGCTCATCAATAATTTTGGCCTGAGCATTCGTGCTCTAGACCTGGCTCTTTAGTGAATGATCGAGGCAGCTGAAGCCGATCGATCCCTTATATAGAATAGTGGCATCGTGTGCTAACTGCAAGAAGTCAAAATTTTTCTAAGTTAGAAACTCAAAAAAGGATCAATATATAAATAAATATCGAGTGGAAGGGTGCTTGGACTTACTGACAACAGCGATGCATAACAGCCCGTAATAATCTCGTCGATTGGGTGGGTCTTCCTTTCTTCCCAATCGGTGGGGAGCATAATCATCTTCATCAGCTCTCTGACAAGATGCTGGTCTCAGAGTGCCGTGTTAGTTATCTTGATGCGCATCCCGAGTGCGATGTTCCTCTCCTCGATGACTCTGGAGGATGCTTTGTGGTGGAGGCGAAAGCCATCGATGCTTTTCCTCGATTGGCGCCTGGGCCTACGGTGGCTAGAGAAGGTTGGTACAGCATAACTCGAATGGCATCCGAGCTATGCTGCACCAGTAAGGCTTGCATGACGGCAACGGCAGGCATGGTTTGTGCTGCACTGATAACGACAACATCATCATCCTGCTCGATAGATGCTGCTGATGATGAAGGCGATGCCCTCGACAGTGAAGGCATCCTGGGCAGCGACAGCGGTTGGGTGCTCTGTGGCACTCCCGAAGAAGATTCTATATTGAGCCTCTTCATCGATCTGAGAGAAGATTCTCCATGGGAAGGGCCCGACTTCTTTTTGACCACTCATCGGATGGACTCTGCGGTTATCCTCATACCTACAAGCTGAAAAGAAAAATTGATCTAAAAAACACAAGAAATCCAATAAAAGGAATTTAGAAATTCATAAGAAAAGTATGGCTCTACCTAAGGATCTAGCCGAGCTCAGTCTAGCATCATACAAAGACTACTCTGCAAGAAGTTCCCACTGTACATGGTGAAACTTTGACATCGAGCCATAGATTATAATGTTCGTTATCTTCCTCGAGGATAATTTTATTCTTATTCGGAGAAAGATTCAGGGTGGTCCAAATCCAATTAAAATTTCAAGGATGGTCGACAGTAATATAGAAAATTTATTCTTTCACCTATAAATGGAAGATGAAAGTTCGATAATAAATTGGCAATGATATCGAGGGCTGAAAAACCACCACCCTCTTTTTCGAGAATATTTCTGAAGAAAAAATTCATTCGATCATATCGGATGTCAGGAGGAAAGAATATATTAGTAATTAAAATTTTCATAATGTTTATGAATTCTCACCTTGATTCGCAGTGAAAAAATATCAAGGTTGAAGAAGCTCCTCGATCAATATGCTTTGCGAGATTTGGATGCATGGATCCTCTACTTCGTGTGTACGTCAAACTCTATAGAAAAGAGAGATGAACATCTTTTTCAAAGAGAAAGGAGAAGAATACTTAAAATATGATCTCAAGACCTTGGAACAGCCCACACACCGTCACAAAGGGAGGGAGGATGCCAAGAAGGAGAGAGATGCCTAGAAAAAGGTGACGAAAAAGGACTCTCACACCTAGATTGGATGAAAAAGGAGAGAGATACCAAGGAGAGGGGATGCCCAAGCCTTTCTCACACCTAGATTAATTGATTGGTTGATTGTTTCTCTTCTCCATATCCCTCCTTATATAGGCAAGAGGTCTTAGATCAAATCAAGCTCTTTTAGGTGCAAGAAAAAGGACTCTCCATATTTGAATCAAATCCAAACTTTCTAAAGCACAAAGAATCCCAATCCAAATAGGAGAGGTGCCAACTTGCACCTCCCTTCATAATGCCGCACGCCCAAGGGGAGGGGGTTGTTTCCAGCCCCTTTCCAACCACCTTGGTCAGCCCACATGGTGAGAGAATAATTGAAAAAAATGATTAAGTAAATCAAATCAGATTTGATTTAGATTTGGATCAATTTGAATTCAATTCGAATATGATTGGAACTAATTTAAAAAGACTGCTGATCCTAATCCAATTAGAATTCTTGTTCAAATCCAACTTGATAAATTAATCCAATCAAGCTTTAAAATTAAGTTCAGTTAAATAAGATCTAATCTAAAGTAATTAGGATTCAAATCGAATCTCTTATAATTGCTTAGATCATTGATTTGATTTAATTCATCTCCGAAATCAAACCCATACTTTATGCACAGTGCTAGTTGAATATAGTCAGTATTTAATTCCATATGACCTACAACTTAATTCTTAATTAAATTAATCTACATATTCAATCAAATCTCATACTTTCAAATTGAACACATAAATATTCGATCAATTTTTTTCTACATTATTTGACTTTTATGCGTGACTCCATAGGTTTGAATACTAAACCAGTAGCATAAGAACTCCTTCCTATACTAATCTAAATGACCATCTAGCAATAATATCTGACATCCAAATAGGTCGAATATTTATAAAGCAATATTGAAAAATCTGGATATATGGTTATCGCATAATTTATCTCTTTGATCCTAATGCTCAAAGTGATCTAGGGTTTAATTGTCAATCCTAAAACAATCATCCACATCATATTTCAATCTTTTAAATTCATCATATAGATTATCCTGGATAAGATTTTACTGAACTAAAATATAGTGATGCATTAACTCCTATAATTTGGAGGAATCAATCTCATCTTGATCCATACACAAACTTCACAAGTACTTGACTGTACCCAGTTACCTTCCATCACTGCATTAGAAATACAAGTAATCCGACATCAAAGTATAATGAGTTATTTACAAATCACTATGATGATCTCAAATCTGAGAAACACTTATGTCCATACATTTTGCGAGCCGCTCTTGACAGTAGAGTGCTTAGCGGATGAGTCACTTGTTCAGTGATGATATACTCCTACATCTCACCTGTATGCTGTACCAGTATCACTATACTTTTTGGTTATAAGGATAACCAACCTATATGGCACACAATGACCTATGCTCGATAAACATCATCGTTCTATTGATGACGTATCATTTGGTTATGAATATGTTTAAGAACTATTCAATAAATTCTTCTTTATCGATTATAATATAGTTCTAAGGACTTCATCAGAACACAAGAGTTCTAATAATGAAGATGTATACCTTGTGATGAAAATATCAAAATAATTTTATTCATTGATCAATAATTCATATACAAAATTCAATTGTTTACAATAAACCAATTGACTTTAGGACATAATCTAAATTATTGGACCAAAGCCAATCGGGGCAGTATCTTATTCCCATCTTCCACTTATGATCATCGAACTCTTTGATTCTGAGAGCTTTAGTGAAGGGGTTGGTCAGATTCTTTTTTTCATCAATATTTTTTAGCTCGACGTCACCTCGATCCATGATTTTATAGACAAGATGATAGCGTCGTAGAATATGTTTGGTTCTGTGGTGGGACTTAGGCTCTTTTTCTTGTACTATGGCTCTAGTACTATCACAATATAAAAAAATTAGACCATCAATAGAGAGAACTACTCCAAATTCAATGATGAACTTCTTCAACTAAATAGCCTCCTTTGAAGCATCAGATGCCGCAACATATTTCACTTCGCATGCTGAGTCAACTACCATATTTTGCTTAAAATTTTTCAGCAAATTGTTCTTCCGTTCATGGTAAACACGTAGCCGGTACGCTTTTACTATCATCATGATCTGATTGAAAATTAAAATTAATATATCTCACAAGTTTTAAGTCAGTGTCTCCATAGATAAGCCACTGAATTTTAGTATTTCTCAAATACTTAAAGATTATTTTTACAATCTTTCAATGATTTTTTTTTTAGATTAGACTGGTACCTACTCACTACTCCTAGTGAATAGACCACAACCGATCTCGTATACATCATGACATACATGATAGATCCCACTGTCGAGGCATATGAGATTCTACTCATATGCTCTCTCTCTTGGGAGGTCGTTAGACAATCTTTTTTGGAGAGAAAAATTTTTTGGCATATCGGTAGATAGTTATTTTTAAAATTCTCTATGCTGAATCATTTCAGCATGGTATCAATGTATATGAATTGGGACAATCCAAGCAACTTTTAGATCTATCTCTATAGATCTTTATCTCTAGGATGTAGGATGCTTCTCTCAAATTCTTCATGGAGAACTACGATGATAGCTATAGCTTTACACTTTGTAAAGCTGGGATATTATTTTCTATTAACAGTATGTCATCTACATACAGGACAAAGAAGATGACTACAGAATCGATAGTCCACTTGTAGATGTAAGATTCTTCTCAATTTCTAACGAAGCCATATATTTTGATCGTTTTATCAAAATGCATGTTCCAACTCCTAGATGCTTGTTTCAGTCCATAGATGGACCTATTTAGCTTGTATACTTTAGATTCATCTGAGAATATGAACCCTTTAAATTGTATCATATACACTTTTTCTTCCAGCTTCTCATTAAGAAAAATAGTTTTGATATCCATTTGTCAGATCTCAAAATCTAAGTGTACCATTATCGCAAGCATAATTCGGATGGACTTGAGCACACAGGAGAGTGTCTCGTCATAGTAATACCATAATGCTGATAGTATCTCTTGACAACTAGACGGACTTTATAGGTCTCCATCTTTTCATTCACTCCTCTTTTTCTCTTGAAAATTTATTTACATCCTATGAGTTTAATCCCTTTGGGTGGATCAATCAATGTCCATACACCATTAATCTCCATGGACTCCATCTCGAATTTTATGGCATCAAGTCATTTCTGAGAGTCGGATCTATACATAGCATCCATGTAGGTGATCGAATCCTCATCGTTCTCATCTAATTCGATAGGATCACCATCTCGGATCAAAAAATCATAGTATCTATCTGATTGATATGGTACTCTACCGGATCTCCTTAATGGCACCTCTATAAGCTTTGGATTTGATTCTTCAATCAAATTTGATTCTGTATGTGCTAGTATTTCTACCTCATAAACTTTATTAAATTCAATTTTAGTGGCATTAGTTTCTTTCTCAAAGAACTTCTTTTCTAAAAAGACTGTCCTATTGGTGACGAACACCTTTTGTTCTTTAGCAAGGTAGAAGTAGTACACTTTAATTTTCTTTGGGTACCCTATGAACAAGCATTTACCAGATCTAGGTCCAAGCTTATCAGTTTTTAAATGCTTTACATAAGTAGGTCATCTCCAAACCTTAAGGTGTGAGAGCACTGGCTTACGTCCTGACCATATCTCATATGATGTTTTATTTATAGACTTACTTGGGACCTTATTAAATACATAGCAGGTAGTTTCAAGAACATATCTCTAAATGAAGATTGGCAGTCACAAAGCCCATCATGGACCAAACCATGTCTAACAGTGTTCAATTCCTCCTTTCTGACATCCTATTATGTTGTGATATTCTAAGAGGAGTCCATTATGAGAGAATCTCATTCTTTTCTAAATATGTTAGAAAATCACTGGTGAGGGATTCACCTCATTGATCTGACCAAAGAGTTTTAATACTCTTCCCAGCCTATTTTTCTACTTCACTACAGAATTATTTGAATATTTTAAATAATTAAAATTTATGCTTCATAAAATAGACATACCCATACCTCGATAAGTCGTCAGTAAATGTAATGAAGTAATAATATCCTCCTCTGGTGCTTATATTTATCGGTCTACATACATCACTATATACTAGACCTAGAACATCACTGGCTTGCTCATCTTTTTTTTTAAAAAGTGATTTGGTCATCTTATTAAGTAGATATGATTCACAGGTTGGAATGATTCACAGTTATTAATTTCAAAGATATCCTCTTTGATTAACTTGTCTATTCTATTCTTGTTCACATGACCTAGCTTACAATGCCAAAGATAGAAATCACTGATATTATCTATCTTAGGATGTTTGTTCGATATGTATATTATACCAATAGACTGTGATAGTAAGTATATATCATGTTTCAATTATCCTCGCATGATTTTAATATCATTCATAATGATATCACAAAAATTATTCTTTATGAAAAATTTAAAATTAAGTTTGGTCAAAAGGCCTACAGAGATGACATTCATCATAAAAGAAGGACAATAATAACACTCATCTAACATGACACTACTAGACTTAAAAATAAGCCGTATAGTTTCTAAAGCTAGAACTGGAACAAGATTTCTATCTCTAACATTCAAGAATCACTCGTCTTCTCTAAACTTCCTACTGACCTATAGTTCCTACAACGAATTATAAATATTAATTGAACTTTTGATATCCAATATCCAGATAGTAGTATCACAGATAGAAAAATTAGAAAGAGTTATTATATAAGTATCTTATGAAGCAACAGATTGCTTGCTTCTCTTGTTCTTGGGCCTATTTGGATCAAGAGAAGCTATATATGTAAGATAGTTTCTCTTCCAATGACTCAGCTTCTTATAGAAGAAGTATTCTACCTGACTTTTGTCGATCTTCAACTTTTTGCTCTACTTCGGCTTTGGATCGACGGCATGAACCTTCTGCACCTTCTTCTTCTTTTCTTTCTTGGAGAAACGATGATCTGTAGATGATCCTCCCACAATATGCACCAGCTCCTTCTGGAGTTGATGGTCCTTCTTGAATGTCTGCAGTAATTTTAGCAAACCATGATAGTTCACTGCAAGCTTGATCATTCTATAATGACTTAAGAAGGATAGGTAAGATTTTAGTAGCAAGTTAAGGATAGAATTCTTATCCAACTGTTCATGTAACGGAAAGTCAAGTTTACTCAGATGTTCAATCTGCTCAATCATGTATAATACATGATCTGTGACTGACGCTCCTTTTCGCATACGGACATTGAATACAGTGCAAGAGATCTTATGTCTCTCAGCATCCTCAAGAGTGCCGAAGGACTCATTCAACAATTGAATCATCTCCTCGGATTGCACATCCTCAAACTTATGGCTAAGTTCATCGTTCATGGCTATCCTCATTACGCAACGCACTGTAGTGCAGTAATTGAGCCACTTTGTATAAGTGTCTCTCGCAACACGTGGTGCATTGACAGCAGATTCTTCGGGTGCAGAATCCGTAAGCACGTACAGGATCCTTTCATGCTTTAAAACGATCTTTAGCTTTCGATACTAGCTATCAAAATTTGATCCGATAAGCTTATCCCTGTCCAACAGTGATCGGAGCGATAATATGTTGGCCGTAGCTGAAAAGAAAATAAAAAATCTATTAGTATATGAATTATTTTAATCCTAAAGATATATACTTTAGTCTAAAGGTCCTTCTATTATTTTATACAAATTGATAGTCTCTACCTCCAATTCGAGAAATTAAATTAATCTCTTAACAGGTACTAAAATTCACACAGACTGTATTCGGATTCGAGTGTGGCTCGATCAATCCTAGTACATCCATGGATAGGTTCTTAATCAATTATTTCATCAAATAATTTCTAGCAATTAGATTTTACCCTAGACTTCTCTTCAACAGGCATGTAGTGCTTTTACTGAAAATCCTGATTAGGTCCAACCATTAACATGATTACACCAAGTGTATCTAACAAACGAATGTCCAAATCTGAGTGTGGCTTGGCCAACTTAACCATTGATCTGAAAGACACAACAAGATGGTCATATGATGAATGATAATTTCAATACCTAATAGACACCAGGCATGTGGTATCTCTAATGCCTATTTAGAATATTGGATGCATTATCACACACCTTAATGGAAAGCTATGAACTAGTTATCTCTGTAACTGTATCATTTTAAGGATCCAATAATTTAAAAAATTTGATTTAATAATTTGAGAATAAGAGAAGAGATTGACTTGTGAGTCATAAATCCTCCCACTAACTTCATCAAGTCATGAAGAGGACTTGATACAAGCTGATCTAGAGATAAATAAATCAATCACACTGATTTACCTTAATGGCATGGGTCTACTCGAATTAATCAGTGATCTAATCAAAATATGATCTACCAAATTGATCAGGTAAGTGAGATCAATGGGAGGGTTTGCCTAGACTTGCCTTAGATACCATCGAAATGGCCAGATAAGTGGACTACCAATTAAAAATCATCGATCAAATTATCATGCAATATTGTCAAACTTATCTTAGTACCAATTGATAAATTAGTTTCAATGCAGTCAACCAAAGGACTCGGACTAAACCTTTGAGCCATGATCATGGTCCAATTAGTATGGTCAAAAATATGGACTTGATCAAGCTACAACTATTGAGGTTAATCTAAAATTTTTTTGATCTAATCTAATTCAATAATTGATTAGATATAATTAATTTTTCTAATTGATTCATATTTATTTCTAATCCTAAGTCTAACTTAGTTAGATGACTTAATTCGTGCTAACTCATTGCCCATTGATTTATGAGGCATCTTAAGATCTTCAATTCTCAAATCTAGATCTTTTTAAAATTTAATTTCAAATTAAGTGTGTGAAACATATATTTTAGTTTGTAGAACTATTCTACTAGAGTTTCAAGTGAAGCATACTATATATTTCAAATCAAAATCTAATTTTTAAATCTATGTTTAACAATTAAACATGTATCAATTTCATGTATACATCATATGTATCATAGAAAATTTAGATTTCTACATCATATGCAATATATAATTTAGATCATAAAATCTAATTTTTATATCTAAATTTATTTTGCTAAAATTATAATTAATCATAAATCACTTTAGATCTAATATAAATATATTTATGATCTAAATAATTTTAAAATTTTTTTTGCTATTCTTCATCATGAAATTTAATCACAATGACACTCCTACACGTTATAAGAGTACCTTATCGAATAAGAAAAAAGAATCTTTAAACCTTACTTGCTTTTATGACCGGATGGCTTGGTGATCTTCTTAATTCGAGTACTGGACTACTAAGATCTAAAATCTAATTTTAAAAACTAATTATATGAATATATAAATTATCATACAATCTATAAATGCACATGATCTAAAATAATATAAAAATTTATTTCAAATATATGTATGATTGTATAAAAAAATTCTGGTTAGAGATGTGATCAAACATGTATCGATATTATGCTGAAATCAGATCTAAAATTTAGTCATACAAATTCAGATTTGAGCCTGATTCAAATATTAATTCTTTAATTGAATTACATCACAAAAAATCTGTCAAAATAGATTTAAATCTATGCATAATCAGATATTAAATCAGCATAAAAATCTGTACAAATTTTTTTTCTAAAATAGATTTTCAGTGGTCCAAATTCAAGGGTTGATTTTGATTCAATACTCTGATCAAAACTAGATAAAAATATATAGAAAATATCAGAAGAGATCAAGATTTAATCATATCAAAAATTTTGATTCAAAATTAGATAAAAAATCAAAAAAATTCTAAAATTTGACTATGCGATTATAACATATGGGACTAGCTTTGATACCAATTGAAGAAAAAGTTTGTCCGATCGCATCGGATGTCAGGAGAAAATAATAGATTAGTAATTAAAATTTTTATAATATTTATGAATTCTCACCTTGATTTATAACAGAAAAAGATCAAGGTTGAAGAAGCTCTTTCATCAATATGCTTCGTGAAATCCGAATGCACAGATCTTCTACTTCGTGTGCATGTCAAACTTTGTAGAAGAGATAGATGAATGTCTTCTTCGAAAAGAAGAGAGAAGAACCCTTGAGATCTGATCTCAAAGTCCAGCACAAAAGGAGGGAGGATGCTAAGAAGGAGAGAGACGCCCAGGGAGAGGTGACACCCAAGGAGAGGGGATGCCCAAGCCTTTCTCACGCCTAGTTTGGTTGATTGATTGATTGTTTCTCTTCTCCACATCCCTCCTTATATAGATAAGAAATTTTATATCAAATCAAATTTTTTTAGATACTACAAAAAGGACTCTCCATGTTTAAATCAAATCCAAACTCTTTAAAGTACAAGAAATCCCAATCCAAGTAGGAGAGGCACCAACTTGGGCCTCCCTTCATAATGCTGCACGCTCAAGGGGAGGGGGCTATTTTCAGCCTCTTCCTAATCACTTTGGTCAACCCACATGATGAGAAAATAGCTAAAAAAAGTAGCTAAGTGCATCAAATTAGAATTGGATCAATTTGAATCCAATTCGAATTCGAATTCGATTCGAATTAATTTCAAAAAAGCTGCTGATCCTAATCCAATTAAGATTCTTGTTCAAATCTAACTTGATAAATTAACCTAATCAAGTCTTAAAACTAAGTTTAATTAAATTAAATATAATTTAAAATAATTAAGATTTAAATCGAATCTCTCATATTTGCTCAGATCATTGATTTTATTTAATTCATCTCCAAAATCAAATCCGCACCTCATGCGCAGTGCTAGCTAAACATAGTCAGTGTTTAATTCTGTATAACCTACAACTTAATTCTTAATTAAATTAATCTATATATTCAATCAAGTTTCATACTTTCAAATTAAATACATAAATATTCGATCGATTTTTTTCTATATTATTTGACTTTTGTGCACGACTTCATAGTTCGAACACTAAGTCGGTAGCATAAGAATTTCTTCCTATACTAATCGAAGTGACTATCTAGCAATGATACCTGATATCCAGATAAGTCAAATATTTACAAAGAAATATTCAAGAATCTCAACATATGGATATCGCATAATTCATCTCTTTGATCCTAATGCTCAAGAAGACCCAGGATTTAACTGTCAACTTTGAAATAGTCATTTACATCGTATTTCAATCTTTAAAATCTATCACATAGATTATCCTGACCAAAATTTTATTAAATTAAAATATAATGATGCATTAACTTCTATAATTCAGAGAGATCAATCTCATCTTGATTCACACACAGACTTCGTAAGTACTTAATATATCTAGTTGCCTTTCGTCACTGCATTAGAAATACAGATAGTTCGGTACCAAAACACAATGAGTTGTTTGCAAGTCATTATGGTGATCTCAAATTTGAGGGATACTTATGTCCATATGTTTAATGAGCTATTCTTGACAGTGAAGTGCTCAGCAGGTGAGTCACTTGTTCAATAATGATGTACTCCTATATCTTATCTGTATACCGTATCAGTATCATCACAATTCTTGATTACAAGAATAATCAATCTATATGGCACACAGCGACCTATACTTGATAAACATTATCGTCCTATTGATGACGTATTATTTGATTGCGAACATATTTAAGAACTATTCGATAAATCTTTTTTTATCGATCATAATACAATTCTAAGGACTTCATCATAATACAAGAGTTTTAGTAATGAAAATATATACTTTATGATGAAAATATCAAAATAATTTTATTTATTGATCAATAATTCATATATAAAATCTAATTGTTTACAATAAATCAATTGACTTTAGGATATAATTTCTAACAATTTCTTCAGTATGAATAAGATCCGAAAAATAGAAATTCTCGACTCACAATGAACAAGAAGATAGAAAATGACAAACGAGCAAAGAATCCTAATGGAATTTAGAGCTAATTGGGTTGGAACTAAATCATACAAGTCAAAGATGTTGACAAAAAATGGATAAATAGGAAAATAAAGTTCAGACCAAAGAAATTCTTCATAAATGGTGATATAACCATCAAGAGGATGAGTCACTCTAGCATCTCGACCGAGAGCCGACAACCTATATCTACTTGAGATTCGATATTAATCCCTCAAGTACCAAACATCGGAGTTCGACACTTGGACCTCTCTTGAAGAGGACTCAAGAGATTCTCGACAGTCGGCTAATCATCCAACCCCTCAGAACTAGTGTTAGAATTTTGGATGCGCAACGGAATTAAATTTTAAAAATTTTTATCATGCATCAACAATTGAAAACGAGCAATTCGAACCTCAATCTCAAAATCACCTTGATGCATTCAATCAAACATAAATAGCATACCATATAAAAGAGAGATAGAAAGATTATACCATATATGTAGATCCAAGTATCCCGATAATTGATATCCTCGAGGCACTTAAGCGTGCGCCCTCCAATGGTGATCCACTCGGATCTCGATCAAGGACTCTCTCCAATCAGGATTCATCGAATTTTTTCACAAGAAATTTAGGAATAGCTCCTATCATACATTACCAACTCTTGGTAATATCCTCTTATCTCTTAACCATCATGCTGTCCAACAATTGGACCCATGAAACCACACCTAAGACCAAAAATTAGACATCTCAGATCCAACTCTTTGGATCTAAAGTTTGATCTCTCAGATCCACACATCCCTTGGCCCTTTATGTTGTCCAACATTTGGACCATCTGCTGTCCAACAAATGAACATTCGTACCATCCCTTTTAGATCTAATATGTGATCTCTATGATCCAACTCTTGGATCTAATTTTAGTTCACTTTGATCTAACACTTGGATCTAATTATAGATCATATGGATGCATCCAATCCCATAGCTAATCAACCCTTTTGTAGCCCAAATCTTGACTCAATGTGGAGTCATGATGGGACTTAAACTTCTCATAACCTGCTCAACCATTGGGCGCCAACAAAAGGGCAGAAAATCACTTATGGCATGAGGTAGGGAAGAGTCCTTCTCTCAGAAGGACTCTTAGCTATGTGGGTGCAGAAAAATTTCAGCATGAACTCCTTTCCCGCGTAAGACATCATAGAAAATAGCATGGAGAAGCTCTTCTATTGTCCAACTCTTGGACACCATATCCTTCTCAAGGGTGTGGCAGATTTGTTTCCAAAGAAACAAGGGATTTCTTCCAACTATTTCCTAGAGCATCAAGAGATCTCTCACGGGATGAGTTTCCTTCTATTTATACGCCACCTAGCAAACCAAGGGGCGTGTAAGAATTAAATGATGTGTTAACTCCCAAGGGTCATCACACAAAATAATTCTTTCGAAAACAAGAGGTGCGTGCATAAGAAACCAAGGAGTCATGGATTCCATAAATGGCATGGATGCTTCCTTAGGAAGTTAGGACTCTTTTAAATAAGAGATAAACATGCACATGCCATCACTAGGTATAATAAAACCATTTCATTTAATTCTTAGTTATGAGAGGAAGAGAAGGGATGCGTGAAAATATTTCTCATGCAAGGATTAAGGAAGAAAAAATGGCACTAATCTATCTGATGGTGTGGAATGCATATCATGTCCAACATTTGGACGTTGGAACTCTTCCTTGTGTCCAACATTTGGATAGGGAGCTATGGACCCAATTAAAAGGATTTGAACCATTCAAAACCAAATAAAAAGTCCAAGAAAACTGATCTTTGACTAATTAAAGCCCAAAGCCACAATTGAATCCAGTTGATTGGAGAAATGGGTTTAAACACGTGCTAGCATGCTCGACCCAAACCCATTAGGATTTCTACTAAATCCAAATTCAATTAGGTTCAACAAGATCTAATCAAAAATGCAAAATCAAAACTTTTTTTGTGTGTGATCCATTGGGTTCCACATCTAGCCATCAGTAGATCAAGTTCATATGCACCTAATCCAATTAGGTCTAAGGCATATCGAACCCAAGTCCATCAATTAATTAGAACTACTTCTAATTAATTTGCTAAATTAAACTCTTTTAATTCATTCAGATCTATAAGTCAAGATTGACGTCTAGCAATGTGTCATGACTATTTAGAAGATGTGAAATTTGGTAAAATACCAAAATTATCCTTTCATGACGATTTACCGTGCAATTCAATCTTTCGATCACACAACATCCCGGACAGACCATGAACATGAAATCATGTCAAGCCTAAATACCTATCTATATGTATCTCGATCTAATGATGATGACTCGATTGATGAACCAATAAAAATTATTTCTACTGTTCATCTCTGCTCTAGCCAAAGACTCTCAGAATCATCATCATATGAGATCACATAGGATCTTCTCTTCTCCTACAAAGAGTGATCGATTTTTTGTTGACCACTCACAACCTTCATGCATAGTTCACCATATCTAAAATATCCTATATACATCTCAAAGTGGCATGCTAGGGAATAAACCAAAGTAAGGATCCATATACACAAGGTATCATGGTGATCTCAAGTCAAAAGATCACATGCACCACTCTCACTGGAGAACCATCTGTCGATATGCTGTAAAGCTCCATCAGATATTCTTTCTGTGGATCAATTCAGTGAATTCATTCTCTAATGAGCACCTACATCTTTGTATTAGTGTCACCATACAAGTGATTGTGAGATCAATCATCCTCTCTATTGAGCATACATAGGACGTACCAGTCTCACCGACATCATCGATCTCTAACTCGATGATCCAATGATTGAAAATATTTTAGATTGAGGCTATCAAGATTTTAGGTCTCATTGGTATGATCTCATTATGGTCATAAAATCATTGCCCTAATCTATGAGGTTTATCGTAATAATAAAAATATAATGCAGTAAATGATAAAACACAATACCTCATGAATAAAATAACTAATGTCATGTAAATGAGCAGGAAGATTACACAAAAAAATCTCTATCGCATCACATATATGATTGATTTGTAGGGCACTATCTTTCAATCTCCCACTTGCACTAAAGCCAATCGTCCATGTACCTGATGCCTATGCAATCAAAGTGGCGAACACACTGCTGCTGTGTTAAGGCTTAATGAACTGGTCTATTATACTATTCTTTATATGAACTCATTTTATGATCAAATCATAAATCAGGTAAAAGTGCCATAAGATATACGTGGGTTCCTAGTGATACCATACCCAAGTCAGTGATGAACCTTTTCATCAGGCTACTTTTCTTAGCAACTTTTACTAACAACAAATAACTAAGTTAAACACAATTTGCTGTTTGGAACTCTTTCAATTCACTGCTCCTTTAGTACTTTTCAAATACTTTATGAATGCTTTTCACAGTTTTCAAAAGATCCTATTACAGATCTGCCTAAAATTAATGATTATACACAAAGCACAAATCATATCAGGTTTGGTACATTGAATATATGGATAAGTAAATATTTTTATACCTATTTATGTTGAATCCCTTCAATATAAAATCTATATATCTAGACTACGACAAGCCTAGCATCCACTTACATCTATCACTATAGATGTCAAGTAAATTGATGCTATACTCAAGCCTTTTCATAAAAACTTTTTGTGATAAGCATATCTTTGACTGAATGCAATATTGGGACAACCTTCCCAATATGCTGTTTGTCATCTACATACATAAGTAAAAGGTTAGTGAGACTTTCACTTATCTTCTTGCACACACATAGTTCATCTATATTTGATAAAGTCAAATATTTTGACTATCTCATCAAAAAATAGAAGTACCAACTCTTCAATTTGGATTGACATTCCTGTTAGCAATCTATTGGGTCATACCCATAGCTGCTTCAACCATAGTCCATACTTGGTTGATGTACAGAGAGTTCATTTCGAATATCATGGTTTCAAGCCATCTGTCAGAGTCTCTACTCATGAGTATCTCCGAATAGGTCAAGAAAATATTATTCTCAATGATGTATGGTGTATCATCATTCTCAATGATAAATCTATATCTGAATGGTATATTACATACTTGGATTGACCTTCGATGAGGAGGTATGTTTCATGGTTGTGCCTTATCAATGGACACAATAGGTCGAGGATCAACTTGTGGACACTTCACAGGTTATGATGGGATTGTTTATAGGTTTTGAACTTCTCAAGTTTAATTATCCTACCACTGTCAGTGGCATGTCTACTAACAAACATTTTATTCAGTAGAAGGACAGAAGTAGTATCACATACTCTTCTAAGGATAACCTAAAAATCTATACCTATCAAATACGATAGTTTTTAGTGCATATGTCAAAATGAGATTGGAAGATCTATGAAGCATGTGATGGATCACACCATATCACATATGGAGTATCCACCTGGTGTCTGAGTTGTTATTAGCTTTTCAAGCATCTATATGCACAAGGCTCAACAGCTCACTCGTCCTATCCCCATGACTAATACTTGGAGATTAGGTCACCATTATTTAGTTTCGATATGTCTTATAGTCCCTGCAACGACTTGCATAAGTGGGAACCACAGTAGGTATCTCATACCTAAGAATCGAAATTAAAAATTTGTTTGTATCATATACAAACTTTTAGCAAATTCAACCTTTGTATTTTGCTATTGTTTCACTCTTGCAAAATGACTTTTGCAACTTTATTATCAAATCTCAATATTGCTGTAATAGATACCCATGGTGAAGATATTCTTCACCTTCTTCTCTATGAGATGCTAAAGAAGGAATGCAGAAAAATTAGCAGAATCAAATCCTGAATAAACTCACCATCCATGATATTGACTTAATCGCATAATTAAGTCAATCAGGATACACTTGACAGTCATACTATCATCCCATCATATCTTATATGTGATTTTTCTTTCTTTATAGTATCATCTCCGATTAAATCAGAATCAAGAGAATGGGATACTATCTCCTAAGTGAAAACTATTCTCAGATTTCTCAACCATTCCATGAAGTTCGATCAATTTAAAAATATCAAATATACCATACAGTGATAGTAAAGATGCAGATAAATATATAAGAACATAAAAAGACTACTCATGATGATATACACAATTTAGATGAGATTTTTATCTAATTATGTTTCCCACTATTTTAACAAATTTCATTGCCCTCAAGTATGAAAAATGAGAAAATTTATCATAAAATTTCTTAGTGAGATTGAGATCCCAATTCCTCATAAAAGGTCTTGTGGATAGCACAACAAGCTCCTATAAGTTCAAAGATAGGTAACTCTTTACCGATTGTATCTCATGCAAATCTCAACATAACTTTTACCTCTAAAATACTTATAGTCTTGTGGATAGTATAACAAACTATAGTATTTTAGTTAAGTCGTATATTTTAATCTTATATGATCATATCTAAATAATACTACCCTTGTGGATAGCACAACAAGATAACATTATCAAAATATGCCATAAGCATTACTTAGTCAACATTATATCAAATCCTATAGCAAGCCTTGTGGATAGCACAACAAACTCACTACAGTTTTTGACATACTCTATTGACTTAGTATAAGCTAAACACCATTAGTATCATGATGCACCAAGACAGTATCGCATCAATCTCTACAGCAAGCCTTGTGGATAGCACAACAAGCTTACTATGGTTCTTGACATAACACCGATTTGGCTTGAAGGAAGGCATGGGTAATATTTTTAACACTTCGCCATTATGACTTAATGTAATTTAAATGAGAGACTTACATCTCATGCACATTCAAAATATATATACAAATGCATCATATGCAATTAAAATTCTAACTACCAGCATAAAATTCTAATAGTTGTGGACTTCAAAAAAATCATTCGAGCTACAGGATGGTTAATGGGTCAAATCCTAGGTGCATCATAGATTGAACCATCTCATGGTCAATCTTAATGCACCTCTGCTCTCCAAACGTCTGCTAGTCCAGTCTTCATCTCCATGAAGACTTCCATGAATACTCGATTTTTATCTAAAAATAGAAAGAAATAATTTCTATCTATTTTTAAATAAAAATATTTTTCTATAATATGTAAAAATTTCAATCAACAGTTGAAAATATATAAAAGAAAAGGCACAACTAAAAACATAATGCATCAGAGGCACCCAATCCCTATTATAACTCTTACAAATATATTTATATAATCAGTCAATATGGAAGCATTCATGCATACATCCATCATATGGATGTGCCATAATTTATAACCACTCAACATGCATTTTATTCCAATTACAATACATGATAACTTGCTTCTTATGTTATTTTAATTATGATATCATTCATAAACATGCCAAAGGAGATGTTTAAATATATGGGCATAGGATCCATTTAGGGTTTTTGATTCAGGTTCAACTCTTCATCCAATTCTTAATTTTAAGTCAATCATTAGTCATCCTTTTGAGTTGAGTTGACCAATTGTTAGATTAACCCCAATCCAATTAGGTAAGCAAAGATCCGATCAACCATGACTCAAATCTTAATCAAATTAGATTAATGATAATTTGATCAACCTTAATTAAATATAAATTCTAATCAAATTAGAAGTATGAATTTGATTTAATCTATAATCATAAATTCTAATCATTTAGATTAATGAATTATAGTTAAATAAATATATCAATAAAAATTTTAATCCATGTCTGAGGTATCCTTTCCATGATCAAAATATTTCGGCTCCACACATACCTTGGGGCCATAATCACAATGGTTGAACCATAATGATGAGCGCATAATAACATGATGGTCGGCCCTTGGATATTAAGTGAATGCATCAAATGCAAGAACCCAAGGTCTTGGCAATGTACATCCAATGTATCATTCTAAGGCTCAACACATTATATGCACTAGATTTACAACTTCATAGAAAATTAGATCATAGGATCTAACTTAAATTTATCACACAAGTCTAAAGACCATGAAAACTCATATCCAAGTTCAATCATGGATTGATAATATTTTATCATTAACAAAAATACATCAAGAATATTAATTAAACATCAATCATAAAAATTGATTTTGACATAATATAAACTGGATCTAATCTGTATCACAATAATAGCATGATATTTGATTGAATCAATCAAGGATGGCTCTGATATCACTGTTGAGATTTTGAATGTGCAATGGAATTAAATTTTAAAAATTTTTATCATGCATCAACAATTGAAAACAAACAATCTGAACCTCAATCTCAAAATCATCTTGATGTATTCAATCAAACATAAATAGCATAGCATATAAAAGAGAGATAGAAAGATTATACCAAACATATAGATCCAAGTATCCCGATAATTGGTATCCTCAAGGCACTCAAGCGCGTGCCCTCCAACGATGATTTACTCGGGTCTTGATCAAGAACTCTCCCCAATCAGGATTCATCGAATTTCTTCATAAGAAATTCAGGAACAGCTCCTATCATACATTACCAACTCTTGGTAATATCCTCTCATCTCTTAACCATCATGCTGTCCAACAATTAGACCCATGATACCACATCTAAGATCAAAAATTAGACCTCTCAGATCCAACTCTTTGGATCTAAATTTTGATCTCTCAGATACACACATCCCTTGGCCCTTTATGTTGTTCAACATTTGGACCATCTGCTATCCAACAATTGAACATTAGTACCATCCCTTTTAGATCTAATATGCGATCTCTAAGATCCAACTCTTGGATCTGATTTTAGTTCACTTTGATCCAGCACTTGGATCTAATTATAGATCATCTGGATGCATCCAATCCCATAGCTAATCAACCCTTTTGTAGCCCAAATCTTGACTCAATGTGGAGTCATGATGGGACTTAAACTTTCCATAACTTGCCCAACCATTGGGCACCAACAAAAGGGCAGAAAATCACTCATGGCGTGAGGTAGGGAAGAGTCCTTCTCTCAGAAGGACTCTTAGCTAGTGAGTGCAGAAAAATTTCCACATGAACTCCTTTCACGCGTGAGACATCATAGAAAATAGCATCGAGAATCTCTTCTATTGTCCAACTCTTGGATGCCATATCCTTCTCAAGGGTGTGGTAGATTTGTTTTCAAAGAAGCAAGGGATTTCTTCCAACTATTTCCTAGAGGCATCAAGAGATCTCTCACGGGATGAATTTCCTTCTACGTGTAAGAATTAAATGATGCATCAACTCCTAAGGGTCATCGCACAAAATAATTCTTCCGAAATCAAAAGGTGCATGGATAAGAAACCAAGGGATCATGGATTCCATAAATGGCGTGGATGCTTCCTTAGAAAGTTAGGACTCTTTTAAATAAGAGATAAACATGCACACGCCATCACTAGGTATAATAAAACCATTCCATTTAATTCTTAGTTATGAGAGGAAGAGAAGGGACGCGTGAAAATATTTCTCATGCAAGGATTAAGGAAGAAAAAATGGCGCTAATCTATCTAATGGCATGGAATGCATATCATGTCCAACATTTGGATGTTGGAACTCTTCCTTGTGTCCAACATTTGGATAGGGAGATATGGACCCAATTAAAAGGATTTGAACCATTCAAAACCAAATAAAAAGTCCAAGAAAATTGATCTTTGACTAATCAAAGCCCAAAGGCACAATTGAATCCAGTTGATTGGAGAAATGGGTTTAAATACGTGCTAGCATACTTGACCCAAACCCATTAGGATTTCTACTAAATTTAAATTTAATTAGATTCAACAAGACCTAATTAAAAATTCAAAACTAATTTTTTTTAATTTGTGACCCATTGGGTTCCACATCTAGCTAGCAGTAGGTCAAGTTCATATGCACATAATCCAATTAGGTCTAAGGTATATCGAACCCAAGTCCATCAATTAATTAGAATTACTTCTAATTAATTTGCTGAATTAAACTCTTTCAATTCATTGAGACCTACAAGTCAAAATTGATATCTAGCAACGTGTCATGACTATCCAGAAGATGTGAAATTTGGTAGAATACCAAAATTATCCTTCCGTGACAAGTTACCGTACAATTCAATCTTTCGATCACACAACATCCCAGACAAGCCATGGGCATGAAATCATGTCAAGCTCAAATACCTATCTATATGTATCTCGATCTAATGATGATGATTTGATTGATGAATCAGTAAAAATTATTTTTACTGTTTATCCCTGCTCTGACCAGAGACTCTCAGAATCATCATCCTATGAGATCATATAGGATGTTCTCTCCTTCTACAAAGAGTGACCGATTTTTTATTGACTACTCATAACCTTCATGCATACTTCACCATATCCAGAATATCCCACACATATCTCAAAGTGACATGCTAGGGAATAAACTAAAGTAAAGATCTATATACTCAAGATACCATGGTGATCTTAGGTCAAAAGATCACATACACCACTTTCACTGGAGAACCATCTGTAGATATACTGTAAAGCTCCATCAGATATTTTTTCTGTAGATCAGTTTAGTGAACTCATTCTCTAATGAGCATCTACATTTTTGTATTAGTGTTACCACATAAGTAATTGTGAGATCAATTACCCTCTCTATCGAGTATACATAGGATGTACCAGTCTTACTGATATTATCGATCTCCGACTCGATGATCCAATGACTGAAAATATTTTAGATTAGCACTATCAAGATTTTAGGTCTCACTGGCATGATCTCTAATGGTCCTAAAATCATTATCCTAATATATGTGGTTTATCATAATCATAAAAATATGATGCAGTAAATGATAAAACATAATATCTCATGAATAAAATAACTAATGTCATGCAAATAAGTAGGAAGATTACACAAGAAAATTTTTATCGCATCACATATGTGATTGGCTTGTAGGGCACTATCTTTCAACCAGAATGATCGTACCGAGTAAAAGTAACATCCACGGGAGCATCCTGAGGAACTTAGTTCTCTTCCGAGGACTTGGGGCTCGAGAACCTTGATCCCCTACAATGTTCTTGATTTTGGACTCTCTCCTAGAGACAGGCATCCTGATCAAGAACTCAAAAATCACAGGGAAAATCTACAAATTGGATCAAAAAGATGAAAAGAAAAGAACAGAAATCTTGAGCTGGAAAATGATTGAGACGACAGAGATGAAAAATGGCAACAGAAGCGAAGGGCTCTCTCTCGAATATGGCACAGAGGTGGAGACGAACGTGACTATAAAAGAAGAAAGTTGCTGAGAAGAGGGGAATCCTATTTATAGAGATGCTCAACAATTCAGATTAACACCAAGAACCCCGCCACCACTGCTGACGTCGACATGCAGCAGAGATCTCAGCTGACCACTCCTCCAGCCTTTTGACACACCAGCGCTACGATCCAGCCACATCATATGTATTCGAAAGAAAAACAACTACACCAATGGTTGATCGACATGTTGTCGCAAGCAGATGATTCGAAGATTATTACTTTAATGGCGTGATCTTCCATAATCATTATGGAAGATCTTTTCGAGTGGCCCACAGCAATAATTGTGGTGTGGTCTGCGAAATGACAAAACAACTGGTGTGATTTTCTGAGATAACAACCGACCCAGCAATTAATCCAGATGGTAAAGAATACGGCATGACAGACACACTCCAAAGGCCGAATTTAAGGATCAAAATTTCAAATTACTTCCTTCACCCAACTTTATCAAACAAAGTTGGACTCAGGAGTAGGAGATAAGTGTTGGGATGAATATTCGGATGACCGACTAAGATAGCAGCATCGACGAGGATATCGACTGATGATTCCACTCCGGATGTAACTGACTATGTTACATGGCAATTTAGGTGACACAACTATTTTACGATTCGATATTCTACCGACTATTCTACTTGGCATCCGGCTAGACATCTCCTAGGTAATTAGTCAAGTACCTATGACTATAACTCTCGATTCTGAAAGAACTGGGATCGGAAGATGGTTACTCGACATAGGCATTAATTACTCATAAATATCAGATCGTGGGCAAGAATAACCATTCACTAATGGCCCATTATGCACTCATAATGCATTCTTACTCTCACATTTTGGAGTTATAGCCCACAATAGTTATCAAGTAACGGCTTTCCCACTATATAAAAGGAAGGTAAGTGGAGGACTAGGGTAAGCCAACACTAGGCCAGTTTACGTACACTCTTCTTATTGTGATTCTTCCTATGTTGCTTATACTTTGGTCAATTTAAGCATCGAAGGATCCCCCATCGAAAAGTCTCTGATAAGGGGACTCCTTATGTAGGTCTTTTCTCTGTTCGCCGGCCAGATGCATCCTCTTAGCAGCGGCTCGACCTCCAAGATTAAAAAGAAAAATTTCTTTAGCTCTACTTTTAGGACTTGTTTAGTTGACCAAAATAGATGGAAAAAGTATGCTTAATGAAAAAAAATAATTTTTTTTTTATTTAGTTTGAGTTTTTAAAAGAAAGATATTGGAAAGTGACATTTCTATAGGGATAAACTTTTCATATTTTATGGAAAGAAAAAAATTCATATGGGACATGAATTTTTTGCTTTACTATGAGAAGAAAATTAGGATAATTTTTTTTCAAAAATATTCTTAAGGTCATGAATAAAATATGATAAAATTTTTTTCTTTATTAAAGATATAATAGATATTTTATATTATTTCTAGAAAAATAACTGCTCAACCAAATAGAATGTACTTTATAATGTATCATTTTTTTCATAATCAATTAAATATGTTAAAATTATTTTTTTAAATATTATATATTCAGAAATCAACTTTTAAGAAAAGGCATTAAAGAAATTTTCTTCCCCAAACTAAATGAGCCTTTATTTCAATAGGGATTCGCACCCCCGATCTTTTGCTCTCTCCCTTTGTGCCCACGTTGCTTGCCTTCTTTTTCCTTCTAGTGTGGGTGTGCATGGGTCTACTTGGGCCGGTTCAAAGTCAAACCCAAAAATAAATCGTTTTAAACTGGTTTCTTAAAATTGAAAATAAAATCAAACTAACTATCTATAAAAATCACTTAAAATCAATCTGAAAAATTCAATTCAATTTATCGGATTAATGTTTAATAGGTTGAGCTAGATAGACCAGCTAAGTTTAAACATAAAATTCTATATCATATAAGATTGAGGTTCAATGGACTGAACAAAACAAGTTGGTCTAAGTTTAAATATAAAAATTCTATTGTATATATAATAAAAAAATTATAACATATGTGCGCGCACACGCAAACACACATACGTATACACATATGAGTCAGATTAAATTGGGTTGGTCTAAATCAATTTTTCAAAAACTTAAATCGAAAGCGAATCATGTTTTTTCAGTTTAACTCTTTTTCAAATTGGCATCAAATTAAATTTAAAAAACTAACATAAATTGAATCGAAGAGACCGGCTCGGGGTGGATTGGTGGTTTAGCCTATTTTTTTTGCACACCCCTGCCTCCCAGCACCATCCTCTCCTAGTCCTTGACAGGCGGATTTTTTATCAAACAGGCCCTCAACGAGTGTTGGGTGCTTGTCCCAAAACCGGACTCCTCACTGCGGCCAAGATCGCACATCAGTCACATGTCCAAGATCAGCGTCAGTCTCAGGACCTTCCACGTGGAGCAGTAACAGTCCCGACATGGAGTTGGTGGTAAGTTCAGCACTGCGACAAGATTCAAATCTGTAAGGTGATTGGTACCCTTCCCTCTCGCGAATTAGGTTATCGAGGAATTGCACACAAAGCATCACAGTTGTGCCAGCAGAATGCATCACTGTGGTACGAGCAGCAGAGAGATGGCACGATGCACCCATGTGGCATCGATTTGGCCAAATGCGCCCCTTGTTTTGTTCCATCCGTGGCTTTCTACTAATTACTGTAACCTAAGTCTCATTATCTAAACAAACAAAAGAACCCTAAAACTTCTCCACTATGGCATGGACGTGGGTTGTGTACCCTCTGCTGCAGATGAGGTTGGTTAACCTTAATCCTCTTTCGAAAGGAGTCTTTTGTAGCTCTATCATCTTTCATGAGCCCTGTTCTATGAGAAATTATTGCCTGGACCACGTCCAGATAGACCATCCAAATTCCATGGTGGATAATACGTACATTAACCTTTGTATTTCATGAATTCCCGATTGCATGTTATCCACCGTGCACATGCACCGATATTTGCACTGGTCTGTCAGCAATAATTTCTCCTACCCGATGGAGAAAGAAAAGAAATCTTTTTTTAACTTGCAACCTCTTCTTACAAGATAAGCCATCTATCTCCAAATGAGCAAATAAGCTATATAACAAGGCCTCATATCGACTTTCTTAAGCATTCAGTTTAAGATTAACTAAAGGCTAACATGGAAGCTGGTGACAGGAGAACCCAACATTGTGGTCTAAACTAGGAGCACAGGACCACATTACTTTCCTACCTAGTTATATATGTTAGGTGATCACTGGGCCAGACTGCTATCATGGTTGTGCTATTTGGATTACACTAAAGTGTAGCAAATGCATGTGGACAAAGATTCCTAGACGGATTACAGGCATCCTGCAAGGTACCTATATAATGAGCTTGATTGGATGCCAGCTCGGACAGCTTATCCATGTGATACCTGTTTCAGAATAGAAGGGGATGGAAAAGTATATAGGCAAAACAAAAAAAATATGGAGAAATGGGTCAGTGCATATTCCAAGATGCATGTTTTGGGCATGAAAAATGATATTTTCAATTTTATTTGGCATACTTAAATTGGTGTGATTAATTGTAGCATATACGAAAGCAAATATGAAAGAAAAATTAATTCTCATTTAAATCTTTTAATGTAATTGAATGAATATAACTTCCTTGTTGATTGGTGCACTTCTGATGTTTTTTATCTTTCAGGGAGAGGAGAGTTGAGCTTGAGTGTTTAAGAAATAGCGGAGCAAGTATAGAGGTGATGGAAATGGATTCCAAGTTTTCATAATTCACCATAGAATTTTGCGTTTGCATTATGATAATTGTTTTCCTTTTCTTTAGAAACATGTCTATGATGCTGGTGATGATGGGATACATCACCTCAAAATCAAATTTCATGATACCCTCATATCAAGCTAGACTTAAACCAAGTTTGGTTTAAGCTTGGTTGGAGTTTGAAATTTAAGGTCTCGCTAATAATACCCATGATATAATATACATCAAGCAATCAAATTGTCCAAGCTTACACATGGAGGCATCAATTTTTTGGATCGGGCTGAGGCCCAAAGTTGGCTCGCATTTAAATGTTTAAGTCCAACTCCAATCCGGCCTAAAACAGGCCTAGGCAAAGGATGCATCAGGTTTCTATATTATTTTGGGGGAAAATTCTTTGTGCACCACAGGTAGTGTAGAAAATCTGATGTGGAGTGCACCATATTATCCGATTGATCCACATAATTGTCACTTTTCAATACGTATTTAATATCTGCAGCTTTATTTTTTGATTTAAAATTTTGAATGATGAAAATACCCAGTTCTTTGAAAAAAAATTACGACATTCTATATCTATATTATGATATTCTGCATTCAGAAAGTCATAATTTTTATCCATAGGATGTCATAATATAACGCAAGATGTCATAATATACACATGATATCATAATATTTTTCAATGAATAAGGATATTTTCGTCATTCAAATGCGTGTTGGAAAGCGGTTAGACAAAAATGCCCTTCCACATTATGACATTCTGAGCCATATTATGAATCCTGAATACAGAAAATTATAATTTAATATAGAATATGATAATATGCACAGGATGTTATAATTTTTTAGACCATATTGTGACATCCTGCGTATAGAAAATCATAATATGCTACAGGATGTCATAATTTTTTTTAAGAGCAGGTGCATTTTTGTTATACAAAATTTTTAAACGAAAAAGTGGAACTGCAGGCATTAAATACACGTTGAAAAGCAGTGGCTACGTAGATCAATTGCATAAAATGGTGTGCTCTACATTGGATTTTCTACACCTCCTGTGGTGCACAAAGAATTTCTCTTATTTTGAGACCAATCAGAGCTTTAGGGCTGGCCTTTTTCTTTTCTTCCTTTGTTCCGGGTTGAATCTTTTGGCCCCTGGGCCACCTCGTCCATGTAGAACACTGCTAGAGCAGCTGTACCAGTGTGACCCATCACTCCTCGACTTCTAACGACTTCACAAAAGACCATTATTATTTCAGTATTTGGATGAAGTTTTCAAGCCGGAAATCCAGGATCTAGCCTCCCACTGTTGTGTTCAACCTCAGCTTCTTTTGACCTAATATCGTACCGAATAGTCATTGCAACTTACAATCATTGCACTACCTACAACAGTGGCTTCTCATAAATTACTTGCAACACTCCCTTCTATTGTATGGATCAACTTGCACCTGTGAAGAAGATATCTAACAAATAAAGTCATCTGGCATGCCAAAGCAATAATGCATTATATTTATGGTGTAGCATGTTAGTACTACATTTTCTGGTGGAAGAAATATTGACTCCCGTGAATCATTAAAAGAATGAATCAGTAATACAATGATAACCAGAGGACATCGTCAGGAGGGACGACAGTCGAAAGAAAGAAGGTTAGATGGAGGGGAGGGAATGGATAGCCAAGCCAAGTTGCTCGAGAGAGATGCTGGTATGGAAACTGATATGATCACTAAGAGTAGAAAAAGCAATGGGCAGGAGGTCTCTGACGATGAAAATTAAACCTAAGTCTGACTGTATCACTTGAATCGGCCACAACAAATTATGCTTCTGACTATATGAATTGAATCTTATCCTAACGATCTCACCCCTTTGCTAGTAACCAGTTTTTTCCCCTCTTTTTTATTTTATTTTATTTTATTTTTTTGAACATAAGATGCTGAGTTTTAATCATTTTGCAGCTCCGAAGGATGCAAAGGATTTGCAGGTGCTGTGTGAAGTTCCAGCCAGCCAAAAGTTTAGCGGTTCAGTGAAGCCGCCTTCTCTCCTCTTATCTTGCCCTTTTTTTTTTTTTAATCTCTTGGTTTAATTTCTAGTTAGTCTAAATTTTACATATGAATAACATACCATAGCATAGCAACGCATGAGCATAACATAGTATAGCATAGCAATCCTAGTCTCTTTAGTTTATAGGGATTTTCTAGGCATAGAAAGGTAACTTCACCCTCCTTTCCCCCACTAATCTCCCTAGTTAGTTCCTCCGCAATTAGTGCCTTACTTGTTAGTTCCTCCTTTCTAGGCATAGTTGAATCCCCTTGGACAAGAAGACAGTCAGGCCCAAAAATCAGCCTCACATACGGGATATCCACCCAAGCCATTTGCAACTAAGCCCCCAGGATGGAAATGTCAAATAGGTGGCTCCCAAAAAAAGCTTGAGTTTAGTCCTCGGATCACAATTCCAACTCCGCTACTGCTGTCAAACACACTACTATCAAAGTTAATTTTGAAAAACTCAGGGGTGAAAGCTTCTAGATGATGAATATCCATCAAGTCGCTCCATTAGTAGATAGGGAGCCTTATATATCTCAAATCATCAAAATCAAATTACTGGACAGTAGATGAATGATCTTAACAGCCTAAGTTGGATCGCTCTCCGGAATGAATTTTGTCAACTGCCACCTCGGCTCAAAGACTCTACTGTTCCTGACCAACTAGACATAACAAGCAATATAAGTAGTCCTAAGACCTAATAGCTTGGAAGACTCAATCCCCATGCTTTGCCATAATGTCACCAAATGTGATACAAAAGTGGATGACTTTGTAGTCTTCGGCTTCAATTCTGACACTGGCCTATTAGTCTTCACTTATTTCAATCTTTTTTGATGCCTTGGTTGGGAGTTTGGGAAAGAAAATATATATATATATATATATATATTGGAAGAAGAGAAAAGGAAAAAAAAAAGAAGTATATTTCTTTCTTCATTGGGAGTTCAAAGAAAAAAAAAAAATTTCTTTCCTTCTCGATTGAAAGCAAAAAAAAAAAAAAAAATGTTACAACCTTTTTTTACTATTATATCCTTCAAAGGAATCCAATAAACCTAAGAAAGAAACTAAGAAAAGATTTTATTTTTTATTTTTTTCTATTTTTTTTTGTTTTCTTTGATTTTTTCCATCCATAAGAGTCTCAATCGGATGGAAGGCTTAGATGGAAGATTTAAAATAAGTCTTAAGATTAAAATATAATATTAACTTTATTCTTCATTATTAAGGGAGAAGATGAGAATTATAAAAGATTTACTAACTCTCAATTTTTTTTTCTCCAAATCCGCTAGATTTGAAGGAGAAATAAATTGCAGATTCGAGGAGATTTATATTCCCTTTATTTCTCTTCTTTTCTCTCTTTTTCTTTTATAAAAAAACTTTCAATCAAAAAAAAATATTATTTTTTTTTTTTCATTCTTTTCTTTCCTCCTATTCTTTTCTCTCAATCAAAGCGTTAGGAAGGCACTATTAATGTGACCAAGACCCTTGGATAAATTTATTTCTATCCCATGAAGGTAGAATCCAAATATCAGCATCAGAAGGTGTCACGGTGGCAGGTAGAAACAAATTGAGCGTCTCGATGGCAATCAAAGAGTATTGGTTCGATGGCAGTTTGGATCTATTACATCAGCGCCAATCCTCTATCCACGATTAGAGAGTAGTGTAATCCAATTGTATATGTAAACTCAAAAGTTAGCTGGGTCGAGCTGATTCAAAGACTCGGCCAAGTGCCCAATCTTGATGATGCAGGCAAGGCAGATTTGACGTTAACTTCAGATCTATCCAATGAAAGGCTAGACTAGCTAAGCTATACTCAGAACTCTTGAGTAAAAACTAAACTAAACTTAGCAGAAAGCAATCAAAAAATAAAATAAAATAAAATAGAAGGCTAAAAGAAAGCAAGGAACTAAATTATATAGGAAAACTAGTAGCTTATTACTTTACTACCAAAGGGAATATACAGTTGCTAACGACTCTATTAACTGATGCGACTACAGCATGCTGCCACAATAGACTCTACCAATCGGTTTTGCCATTTATTTCTGAAATCCACCAGTGATAGCATGAAATCCATCTCACAAGGAAAAAAAATATTTAGAGTAAACACAAATTAACGTGCGTTCAACAGAGTAAAGTCATTGATTATTAAAATAAGGGATGCATAGGTATTTTTAGGTCCTGGGATCTGTTTCAAGTGATAGGACCAATTAGATATCTTCAGAATTCAAGAAAAACTCCTAAAAAGGTAATCCTAGATTTATTAGAATGTATAATTAGCTCACCGTATAGGCACTTTTCAGAAGAAAATTTCCTTTGGACAATGATCTAACTGTCATTGAAAGCGGATGGATGAGCTGGATAAATAGGAAGAATATTGGTGCCATTAGTTGACTTTCGGCGCTTAACAGTTTGGTTGTATAGGGTTAGACGGATGTTCCAAGCATCGAACCTTGCATTGGAGTGGTATCTTTGACATGAAAGAAGGGTTCACGTTCCCTCGCATGAATCCGTCGTTGGATCACCTAGCCACATATCTCAAAGAGCACTTAAAAATCCATCATTCATCTTTCTGCACAGCTTGACGAGGCTTACAGCGGAAGAGCTCACACAAATAATAAAAAAATAAAAAAAATAATAATATAAAAATTTTTACATGATTCAGTCTCTCAAATAGACCTACATTCACCATCGCGAAAGAGATATTTTCACTAAAATAAAACTGCTACAATACAATTTTTGAATGGATAAAATTATTGTCATGCCCCGAACCCAATATCCGGATCGGATATGTGATGGCCGCACAATCCTTAGAGCAAGCCCTAAAGAATATGCAAGGCCAAATTAAATCATTACAACCTTAACATCCATAACAATTCATTTCAATAATAATTCATAAAATCTTGCATAATTATAAATTAAATTTCTTCAATTCTCTGATCAGGTACTATAATACTCTATCTATCCATCTGCTCACCCGTAAATCCAAGACATAGTTAATCATCTACATCTTGTAACTCTGAGAAGAAAAAGAAAAATAAAGAGATGTGAGCTTTACAGTCCAGTAAGAATTTCCATATCACACCAATATAATAATATAATCTGAAAATAAGAATAAGCAATAAAATATAAAATCTCATGTTTAATATCCAGAATAATACAAATATCTATAAATTAATCTGTCTTGTAAAAAAAATACATCATCATATGTTAATAGGTAAACACTTTTGTTCAACAATTATTTCATGTCTTATCTTTCATTTCTCTTTTCATAATCACATGATTTTTAACATTTTCTTTCTGGCTCTGGACTAACCAAGTCTATACCTCAGTCATCATCCGAATCAATCTTCATTTAAAAGCCTTTCAAGGCTGTCCCAGGATGAGCTTCTGGCCGGCTGTCCCATGTACGAAAATCCATGAGAGGCTGTCCCAAGCATAAGCTCTTGGCGGGCTGTCCCAGGCATGAGCTCCTGGCTGGCTGATCCACCTATAAGCCAGTGGCTGTCCCAGGCATAAGCTCCTGGCGGGTTGTTCCACATGACAAGGCTAGTCCATACCATATCTCTCTTTTTCATTTAATCATTAGTGTTGATTTCATTAAATTAATTCTGACTTATATTATTATCAATTTAGATATGTCATATACATATAATCATGGTATCAATATCTGATACAATATATATTGACATAACATACTCATGCTCAAAATCAAATAAGCAAATAATGGTGTCTCAGATATAGCAAATTTATCGATCTCAAATCCAACGATGCAAAACCAATGATGCAAGATCAATGGTAAAATAGCATATATATAATGGTAATAATGTACAGGGATTCTTACCTTTATCGGTGACTGATCCAAGCATAGAAATCAATATTCTTCTTTGATTTATGAATTTCTCTAACAAGATATTCCACTCGATATCTTATGCAGACAATCGTATCTCTTTATGACCCTGATCAAATATAAAAATCATATATAGATAAAATTATCAATAATCGATCTAATAACATAAATCTAGGACCTCTCTTAGGATTAGCCAAAATTAGAATTTATCTATGTATCTGGACCCTCCATTAGTCCACAAGACTTCTAGAGAGTGAAAATTCATGAAGAGAGAGAAAATTTTAGAGAGAGAAAGTATTTAGAGAGAAAAAATTTTTGTATCCTTCAAACGAGACAATCATGATCGAGATCATCAAAGATCATATCATGGTGACTCAATATGGATTAACCATGATCGATTTTATAAATTTCGAATAAGAATCGGATTGGAATCCAACCTACTGCACGAATTTTGAAGTAATCTCAATTCATCATATTTTCATCTCAAGTTTATCCTAAGATCCGTGATGCAATCAGAGAGAGAGAAAGACCCTAGAGAGATAAAATCAATAAAGAGAGAGAAAGGTCTAGAGAGAGAAAATAGAGAGAGAATTTAGAGAGAAATTGGAGAGAGAAGGTAGAGAGAGGAGAAAGGAGAGAGAGGAGAGAGAAAAAATTCTCTCTTTCTTTTTTTCTATTTTTTTTTCTCTTTCTCTTTTTCTTTCTTTTTTTTTTTTTTTCTTCTTCTTTCTTCTTCTTTTCTTTCTTCCTACGACCTCCCTTGGGCCGAAACAGGGGACGGATGAGGGGGCTCCAGCTTGGCACCGACGAGGGCGATGGCTTCATCGGAGGTCCGACAATGGCGGCCGACCACGCACAGCCGACCGACGATATTTTTCCTCTTATTTTTTTATTTCTCGAAAAACAGGGGACCCGTTCCCTTTTTTTTCTCTCTAATTTTTTTTTCGATCATGGCTGGTCACCGGTGGTCGGAAAATAAATGCAAAAATGAAAAGAGAAGAGATTACCTTATTCCGATGGCCAAGGTGAGCTCCGGCGGCCCCTTTCTTCCCGATCAAAAATCCACGGCGCTCTCATGGAAAAGTCCCTCAAATTTCTCTAAAATTTCTTTGTAAATACTTAAGGAAGGGAAGGAGGGTTTTACAGAGGAGGTCTCCCACCCCTACTCGGACTCCTAGAGGAGAGGAAGAAGACTCCGGTGAGGAGTCTTCCTCCTCCCATCGACTTTCTTTTTTTATTTTTATTTTTTTTTTGGGTCATCCAGGGCCTAAATGAGCCGGGTGTTACATTCTCCCCCCTTCAAATAATTTTGTCCTCGAAATTAAGTTATATCGTTTGAGATACATATTTCAAAGTATATATTCTTCATGTCATTCTCAAGCTTTTAATAGTCTGCCTTACATAATACTTATTTTACAAGATTATGATATAATAAAATTATGTGAGGTCTCAAACTCATTCTCTTTATACTAATTTTTTTTCGAAGAACAGTAACATTTTGATCTTGTATTAAAATCTCTAGTTATTTATTTAATACATTCCTCTCAAAGTTCATAATTGTCTCAAACTACCTATGATGTAAAAAATAGAGGAAGATCGAACATTGGATACTCTTCACAATCATCGATTTCTTTCTTCTTTTGATCTTCCAATTAATTTAATAGATAGACTTTCATCTTAGGAAAATCTCAATCTTATAAGATCTGCGTCAAGACATTCTAAGTTTGAACTAACAACAGAACTATCAAGCTGTTAATAAACTTGAGATATCTAGGATTTCTTGGTATTATCTACAATGAAGCAACCTATTAACAAAAATTATTCGATCATGATCAGATTAGATCAAGAACTCTAACATTCTTTCATTACCAATAAAATCTTTCTTCATTGACAACTAATATATTCCATAATATCTTTTGATTTAAAAGATTAATATTTCTAATCAATTTAATTCACCACGCTTTTGCTATGCATTCTGATCTTAATTTATCAAATTATATAGGCTTATCAAAAGATAAGAATATCTTTGTATGTTAGATCAATTAAAGATAGATCTAATTTTTAAATTTTTATATAGATCTTAGAGCAAAATTTTAATTTTTTTTGTCTTTATTGGTCCTTGGGTATAGCACATCAAAATTAAATATTGATCCACTTCCTATCATTGCATAAGTTTCATCACTTTCAAGAATCCAACATATCTAGAATCAATTAGAGTTAATCTTAGACTTATCTTACAATTATTTGGATAATTTTCAAATCAATTTTTTTTAAAAAAAAATTAACTCTAACTTGAACAAACTAAGAAGAACTCAAGCCAACATCTTATAAGTAGAATCAACTTGATTATTTCTTGTATAGCTCTCTTCATCACAACCCTTAGCATCAATTGATAAATCCATATAAATTCTTGTCCCTTATATAGGTTATTCAAAATTCAACAATAACAAGATACCTTAGTTCAATTCAAAAATTCGGTCTTTGATTTGAATAATTAATATACTTCACCATCTTCAACAATCAATAAAAAAATTAAAGAATCTAATCCAAAGATGGTAAGACGAATTATTAAAGATTTCATCATAATGTATATATCATATTCTAATAAAATTAATTTTTTATATTTAATTTAACAATAATATCAAAATATCCTAGATCCACTTAGAAAAGTAAATTTTTGACTTGAAATTCAATGCAACTTGAAAGATCAAGAAAATTATATCCAAATATGATATTTTGAATAACCAAAGATTTCATCAAGATGTATATCTCATATTCTCATAATAAAATTCAATATATTTTTCATCTAAAATTGAGTTTTATATATGATCTCTTATAGGTTCAATGCTCCAAAATATTTTTCTCTCATATGATGTAATTTCTTCTTAGACCATACCCTAATTAACTTTTTTTTTAATAAGTTCAAAATTTATAATGCTCAGACAATTATCATCGAAATTAAAAAAAATATCATGATCTTTAATCATATAAGTTTAATATTCTAAAATTATCTAGTATACTCAATATAACTTATCAATACCTTGCACTTCATTCTAGGGTCAACTCTTCTCATACTTAGGTCAACTTTACTAATTGAAATCCAAGATATAACTTGTCAATTTTATTATAGACATGATATACCACTTATGCATAAATTTCATCATAATATCTATTGATTTGAAATCTAATTACTGAATCATTTCTTTTATGTCTATCATGTTCTTTATGATCATAATCTAAGTTCAAATATCACTAAAGTCATAATTCCAAATAATTATAATCTTAAGCTCAAATACCACTTAAATCATACTCTCTAGTGATCATAACCTAAACTCTAATATCATTCTATCATATGTTTGATGATCATAACCTTAAACTCTGATGTTATCTATCATACTCTATTGATTATAATTTCAGAGTTTTGATATCACTTATGTTACAGTCCCTAGTGACCTTAAATCTAAGTTCTAGTACTGTTTTGTCATATCTTAATCACTTGTATCGTTGTCTCCAAATAAACGTAACCGAAGCTCTAAGCTCTGATATTACTTTGTCACATCCTATTGATCATACATAAAGTTTTGATATCACTTCATAATCTTAGTGATCTTAAACCTAAGTCTGATATTATTCTATCATATCCTAATCACCTGTATCATAGTCCACAAATGATCATAACCTAGGCTCTGATACCATTCTATCACATCCTATAACTTATATCATAATCTCTAATGATCATAACCAAAACTCTGATACCATTCTGTCATATTCAAATCACTTATATTATAATCCTTAATGATCATAACCTAAGCTCTGATACCATTTTGTCATATTCTAATCACTTATATCATAATCCCTAATAATCATAACCTATGCTCTGATACCATTCTGTCACGTTCTGAACCCAAAACCCAAGTCGAATACGTGATGGCCGCACACTCCTTAGAGCAAACCCTAAAGAATATGCAAGGCTAAATTAAATCATTACAATCTTAACATCCATAACAATTCATTTCAACAATAATTCATAAAATTTTATATAATTATAAATTAAATTTTTTCAATCCTCTGATCAGGTACTATGACACTCTATCTATCCATCTGCTCACCCATAAATCCAAGACATAGCCAATCATCAACATCCTGTAACTCTGAGAAGAAAAAGAAAAATGAAGAGGTGTGAGCTTTACAGCCCAGTAAGAATTTCCATATCATACTAATATTATAATATAATCTAAAAATAAGAATAAGTAATAAAATATAAAATATAAAATCTCATGTTCAATATCCAGAATAATACAAATATCTATAAATTATCTGTCTTGTCAAAAAAAATACATCATCATATGTTAACAGGTGAAATACTTTTGTTTAACAATTATTTCATGTCTTATCTTTCATTTTTTTTCATAATCACATGATTTTTAACATTTTCTTTCTGGCTCTAGACTAACCAAGTCTATACCTCAGTTATCATCCGAATCAATTTCCATTTAAAAGCCTTTCAAGGCTGTCCCAGGATGAACTCCTGGTCGACTGTCCCACGTATGAAAGCCTGTGAGAGGCTGTCCCAAGCATAAGCTCCTGACGGACTGTTTCAAGCATGAGCTCCTGGCCGACTGATCTATCTATAAGCCAGTGGGGGCTGTCCCAGATATAAGCTTCTGGCGGGCTGTCCCAAGCATAAGCTCCTGACGGGCTGTTCTACATGACAAGACTAGTCCATATCATATCTCTCTTTTTAATTTAATCATTAGTATTGATTTCATCAAATTAATTCCGACTTACATTATGATCAATTTAAATATGTCATATCCATATAATCATGGCATCAATATCTGATACATATATATTGATATAACATACTCATGCTCAAAATTAAATAAGCAAATAATGGTGTCTCGGATACAGTAAATTTATCGATCTCAAATCCAACGATGCAAAATCAATGATGCAAGATCAATGATAAAATAGCATATATATAATGATGATCATGTATAGAGATTCTTACCTTTACCGATGACTGATCCAAGCATAGAAATCAATGTTCTTCTTTGATTTATGAATTTCTCTAACAAGATATTCCACTCGATATCTTATGCAGACAATCGTATCTCTTTATGACCCTGATCAAATATAAAAATCATATATAGATAAAATTATCGATAATCGATCCTAATAATACAAATCTAGGATCTCTCTTAGGATTAACCAAAATTAGGATTTGTCTATGTATCTGAACCCTCCATTGATCCACAAGATTTTTAGAGAGAGAAAATCTATGAAGAGAGAAAATTCTAGAGAGAAAAAGTTTTTAAAAAGAGAAAGTAGAGAGAGAAAATTTTTATATCCTTCAGACGAGGCAATCATGATCGAGATCATCAAAGATCATATCAGGGTGACTCAATATGGATTAACCATGATCGATGTTATAAATTTCGAATAAGAATCAGATTGGGATCCAACCTACTGCATGAATTTCGAAGCAATCTCGGGTCATCATATTTTCATCTCAAATTTATCCTAAGATCCATGATGCAATCAGAAAGAGAAAGATCCTAGAGAGACAAAATTCATAAAGAGAGAGAAAGGTCTAGAAAGAGAAAATAGAGAGAATTTGGAGAGAAAAATTGGAGAGAGATGGTAGAGAGAGGAGACAGGAAAGAGAGAGAAAGGAGAGAGAGGAGAGAGAGAAAATTCTCTCTTTCTTTTTTTTTTTCTATTTTTTTTTCTCTTTCTCTTTTTCTTTTTCTTTTTCTTTTTTTGTTCTTCTTCTTCTTTCTTCTTCTTTTCTTTCTTCCTGCGGCCTCCCTTGAGCCGAAACAGGGGACGGACGAGGGGGCTCCAGCTTGGCTCCAATGAGAATGACTGTTTCGTCGGAGGTCTGACAATGGCGACCGACCATGCACAGCCGGCCAGCGAGATTTCTCCTCTTTTTTTTTATTTCTCGAAAAACAGGGGACCCATTCTTTTTTTTTCTCTTTAATTTTTTTTTCGATCATGGTCGGTCACCGGTGGTTGGAAAACAAATGCAAAAATGAAAAGAGAAGAGATTACCTTATTTCGACGGCCAAGGTGAGCTCCAACGGCCCCTTTCTTCCCGATCAAAAATTCACGACGCTCTCATGAAAAAATCCCTCAAATTTCTCCAAAATTTCTTTGTAAATACCTAAGGGAGGGATGGAGGGTTTTATAAAGGAGGTCTCCCACCCCTACTCGAACTCTTAGAGGAGAGGAAGAAGACTTCGGTGAGGAGTCTTCCTCCTCCCATCGGCTTTCTTCTTTTATTTTTATTTTTTTATTTTTTTTTGGGCTTTTTGGGCTTATCCATGGCCTAAATGGGCCGGGTGTTACAATTATAAACCCTCTCTTTCTCACAACTCCCCATGATTCTGATGACACTTTCTTAGTTAGCCCAAGGCTTGGCTTATTGTGGTGGTTATAAACAAGAACCAGAAGGGCCTATTTATAGAAGCACCAGGTTTCCCCTATTTTACTCCCAATCGATGTGGAACTTTTAAAACCACTATCTTGCCACAATAATTTTTTCCTTTTTCAAAAGTCCCACATATCCCTATTTTGTCGGAGAACCGAAGTCTCTTCTCAATCTTCAGAGTGTCCGTCCTTCTGCTGTTTTCCATCTTCGCTGACAAGACATATCTATCTAAGTAGTAGATGTTCTTCACTTTCTTTCTTCTTGGCATAATTAAATTTCCACCCTTGTATACTTTACACCAATTCCCAATGCCAATATACTTATACCCATGTGAAGCAAACTCATCTAATAAAATAATATTAGCTTCACCAGTAGGCACATTCCTTACATCAGAAATTATTTTGATTTTATCATTTTGGAGCTTCAGGCGAACTCTTCCAATGCCTTCTATCTTTTACTTCATATTGTTTTCCACATTGACGTAGCCAAAATCTCCCTTAGTGTGCAAAGTGTCAAACAAACCTTGATCAGTGCATACATAAATATCAGCAGTAGAATCCATCACCTAGCTAGAATTACTCTCAATAGTAGTTGTGTTTGAGAGATAAAGTTCATCATCAGTATTAACCACATTTATGGAAGAATCACCCTTTGACTTACCCTTCAACTCTTTCAGGCTTTTTAAGTCCTCCTTAAACTTTGGACAACGGATCTGGATGTAACCAAACTCTCCATAGTAATTGCACTCAATAGTGCTAAAGTTTTTCGATCGAGATCTCGATCTTCCACCATGTTGGTACCTCTCTTCTTCCTCTCTCTCTCTCAGAACTCTCTGCAGCTAGTACCCGACTCTCTTTGGGGTAATCTTCATCACCCATCATCCAATGATTCTCTTTCAAAACTTTCATCACCTCATTTAACTGCAGTGTGCTTTTGCTGCTAGCATTAACCGCACCAATGATTTATAGGATCTGGATAGTGAAGACAACAAAAGCAATGCCTGCTCTTCTTCCTTAATTATCTCCCCTGCATTCAATAGTCAGGATATTAACTCATAAATTTATTTGAATGGTCAATAACATTATCTCCTTCATCTTCAATGAGTACGGATTCATCTTCATCATCAAGCGGTTAGTTAATATCTTCGAGGCATACTTGCTCTCAAACATGTCCCACAACTTTTTCGGTGATGTTTTTTTCAATATCGTGATTTTAATTTATGGGGCCAGTGCCGTTCGAATCATACTAATTATCTTCTTTTAGGTTGTACTCCAATCTAAATCTTTCATCTCATTCGGCTTTTCATCCTGCAATCCAGAATTAAGACCCAACTGCACCAAATAATCTTAAATTATATATTGCCACAAAGTAAAATCAGTCTTTCCATCAAACAATGAAATTTTATTCTTCAATGTGGTCATGATGTTTAATAAATCCCAATTAAACACCTTCACTCAAATAACCAGCAATAAGTACTACAAAATAAACCAAATTTGAGAAAAAACCAACCCGACAGTGGAAGAATAAAAAGGAGAATCTTTCAAATAAACCTATATCCACAATCCCGAAAGGGATATCTTCACTCTTACATCTATGATTCTGAAAGGAATATCTTCATTAAAATAAAACTGCTATAATTTTTGAATGGATAAAATTGTAAATCCTATTTTCCTTATAACTCTCCAAGATCCCGATTACATTCTTTTTGTTAACCCAAAGCTTAATTTGTTGCGATGGTTATAAATAAAAACTATAAAAATTTATTTATAGAAATATTAGACACTTCCTATTTTAATCCCAATCGATACGGAACTTTGAACATTACTATGCTTGCCATAACACAGCTGATCTCGAAGCGATCGGTAGATGATCCATGGTGTATTCACACGAAGGACGGTGAAATTCTTCTTTCGCACGAAAGATCGGTACACCCCCGATCCCTGAACCTCGATCACTGTGTCCGATCCGTGCGAGTACGATGTTGCAGTCTGCACGACAGGCAGGAAAAGTTGAGCTCTTTTCCAAAATAATACAAAAAAAAAATTTATTTACACAAATAATATAAAATCTAACTTTTTTACCAAAATAATGTAAAAAAAAAATTGCCATTTTGAATGCATTTTCTCCCTGCCACGTCACCCAATTTTTTTCCACATTGGCATCGTCCGAAAAAAAAAAACACCACTTAAAAATACCATTTCGAATGGCATTTTTAAAAACGTCATTTTGAATGGCGTTTTTAAAAATGCCATTCAAAATGGTGTTTCTTATTTTTCCCCTAAAAAAAAAGAAAAAAATGAGAAAACAATGGGAGAAAAATAAATTTTAAATTTTAAATTAATAAAAAAATTAAAATTTTAATTTTGAATGTAATTTAAAATTTAAAAATTTAAATATATAAATCAAATAAAAAAGATAATTTTAGATAATTTTTTTTTTCAAATTAATTTTTTTAAAAAAATATCCAAAAAATCTTAAAAATTTAAAAAATTAAAAATATCATAGAAAAAGGAAAAAGAGAGAAAGAAATGTGAAAGAAATAAAAATTATAAATTTAAATTTAAAAAAATTAAAAATTTAAATTTAATTCAAAAATATCATTTCAAATTCCTGCCAAAAAATTTCAAAATTTAAAAAAAAAAAGTAAAAAGTGTCATTAAAAAATCAAAATTTTAAAAAAATTAGAAAACAATAAGAATTTAAATTTAAATTTTAAAAAAATAAAAATTTTAAAATTAATTAAAATAGAAATATCATTTCAAATTACTTTCTCAAATTCAAATTAATTTATTTAAAAAATATTTGAAAGAAATAAAAAAAATAATGTAAAAAAATTTCATAAAAATAGAAAGAAATTAAAAAAATAGTAAAATTATATAATTATAAATTTGAAAAAAAAAATTAAATTTTTAATTTGAATTAAATTTTGATAAAAAATAAATAAATAAAAAAGTGAAAAAATGAGGAAAAAATGTGAAAAAAAGAAATTTGTAAATTAAATTTTAAGAAAAATAAGAATTTTAACTTTAATTAAAATAAAAAATATTATTTTAAATTATGTTGTCCATTTCAAAATATTTTTTAAAAAATTATCTCAAGAAAGAAAAAAAATATTGTAAAAAAATAAAAAATACCCTAAAATAAGAAAAAAAAGAAAAAATAGATTTGAAAAAAATAGAAATTATAATTCTAATTGAAAAACAAAATTTTTAATTTTTAATTTTAAGAAATAAAAATTATAATTGTAATTGAAATAAAAAATTACATTTTAAATAACTAAATTAATTTAAATATAATTGTTTAAAAAATATTTTAAATAAAAAAAAAATACGTAATAGAATGTCAAAAAGATAAAAATAGAAGAAAACTAAAATTATAATTTCAAATTATAAAAATTCTAAATTAAAAAATATCATAAAAGAAGTAAATAAAAGAAAAAATAGTAATAAAATAAAAATTATAAATATAAATTAAAAAAATTTTAACTTTAATTAAAATTAAAAATTATCATTCAAATTACTATCCTCATTAAAAAATTTAATAAATAAATTTTAATTAAATTTATTTATTAAAAAATTATAAAAAATAATTGAACAAATTAAGAAAAAAATTTAAAAAAACTTAAAAAAAAAGAAAAGAGGAAAAAAAAATGCCGAAGGGAATGGCGTTTTCTCCTTTTTCTCCCCTTTTTCTCTCCTTCTCCCCCTTCTTCCTTCTCCCTTCTCCCTCTTCTCCCTTCTCCGGCGCACGACGGCATGGCGGTGAGCTGCCTCCTCTCTCTCCATCTTCCTCTCTCTCTCTCTTCTTCTTTTTCATTGGCCACCGATGTCAGAGGATCGGTAAAAAAATATAAGGAATAATTTTGAATTTAAAAAAAAATCTAATTTTAATTGAAATAAAAAAAATCATTTCAACTTACTTTTCTCATTTAAAATTAAAATTTTTTAAAAAAATATCAAAAAAAATTTAAAAATAAAAATTATCAGAAAGAAAGCCAAGGGGTCGACTCACAAAGTGTGCCAGCCAAAAATTTTGCATGCCGTTCAGCCCTTTTAGCCATGAGTCGATTCATGGGGTCGACTTAAAAATATAAACCTATTTTGTCTTACAAAATACACTTCCAAAAATATTAAAATTACCTCCAATAGATTACACATCTTTTGTTCTTGCTCTTGAGGCTTCCAAATCAGATCTGATAAAATTATGATTTTACCCCTAAAATACAATAAATCTTTTTCTAAGTCAAAATCATTAGTAATCCTCTCAAATACTTTGTAATCATGAAAATCAATTCAAAGAGCAACATTCGATATATTATTATTTACGTTATAATTTTTATAGTCCTTTTAACATAACTTTTTCTCTCATAATGTTCTGAGACACGTTCGAGTATGTATATCCATATGCACAAAGCATAATATCCGATCACTTAAAATTAAATAATATAAAATAAAATTAATATTTAATATTATTAAATAGAATAAAAATTTCAAACGTATAAAAAATAGTATAATAAAAATATAAAAAATACTAAATACAAATATAACAAAAACTAAGTCCCACAAGGACGCGCGGTGCCCGTGGTCGCTTGGACCTTCTCAGGAAGGTCCTCGCCGGTTGCTCCTGCTGTGATGGCTCCTCCCCTATATCAGTGGAGGAGATCTGCTGATCATGCTGCTCAGGGATAACTGATGCTGTCGGATCATCTACGGACTGAGAGACCCGTTCAACTCTCTCATCTGGATACACGGATGGACCTGAAAAGAAAGTATCATACTCATGTGGCCAATGGTACCCGGTGATGTCATCTGAGGGATGTAGGAAGAAGAAGGTGCTGCCATCTGTGGATCAAAAGGCGGTGGCATCTGTGCAGCATCGAATGATGACATCTGCGGAATATGCGGTGATGGCATATGTGAAACATATGGTGACGGCGTATAACTCATATCTGGCATCGGAGCTGCTCCATACCAAGGGCACAGCTATATGAATCAACACCAATGCCACCAATATTTCGGAACTTGTTCTCTCTATCTCCCGCAGTATCCGAATCTGTTCGTCCTCATCAGTCGTAGATAAAGCACGACGAGCGTCCAACACGAGATCCGACATAGAATCAGTCTACAAAATAAAAATAAAATAGTCAGTATAGTGTAAAATATAAAATAAAAATATAACATAAATAACATAAAGTAATTTTCATAATCTTACCAAAAGACGCACAGTAGAACTCTCGCCCTCGTATCCAGAAACTGCATACTGAGACTGTCCAATGACTCGCACTGTAATGCTAAAAAATCAAGCCATGTAGTCATCGTATATGAACGACCTCTCAAAATAGGATCACCATGAACAATGTGATCTCGACGTGCATCCCAAATATCGATGTACTCTGCATGTCTGATACGTCAGTCAATACGAGCTCTCCCTCATCGATCAATACGATGAAGTCCCTGGCTGGTATCAAACTGCTTTGGGATGCCCTGAGTCTGACCAAACTGCCACAGGACATGATCGAAAAGATGCCACTCTACCACATCAAAATAAATAAGTGGCACCCTAGCAGTCCATATATCGTGTCCAACTGTACACATCTACGGCACTATAGCCATTATCCCATCTGTATATGGCTCCCACAAAAACTGTTATAGTTAAAATAAAAAAAATTAGTAAGCTAAAATTTTAATAGATTATGAATACTGTAAAATGATATTTATAAAAAATTTAAAATTTATCCGTCTAGATGTATCAACTAATGTATCCAACTGGACCTATAAATCCGTGCCACTCTCGTCGATACGTGATGAACGTTGAATGCAACGTTCCATCTGTTTCATAATGTATTAATATTAAATAAATTTAAAATAATAAATTTAAAATTAAAAAAAAATAATATTTGATACCTGTATCCAATGGTCCGTCTAGTCTGAATGAAACATCATGATCCTGCTGCTCTGATGGCATCTCGAGCAACTGTCATCGTAATGGACTGATAGTCGGCATACGCTCCCATACCCAAATCTGAAAATTTTAAAAATTAAATAAATGATATATCTAATATAAAATATAATTAAATATTAAAAATAAAACTTTTTAATTCACATACATGTAATAATATAAGATAACCATCAATCTCGCTCTGATCAGCATAAGAACCCCGACACATAGCTCTGTATAGGCAAGCTAGTACTGTACTGCCCCAACTGAGTCGACGAGCGAAGTCTAAATCCTCTAATAATGGCAAAAACATCAACTTCATCTTATTCGATGAAGTATCGGATAACAGGACACCACTAACAACTGCAGCACCTGACCCCTAACATATTGCTGTACCATCTCCTCTGGTGCATCATCCGCAATATAAAATATCGATAACGATCATCCAAACACTCAATCTTGAGCCGTGAATGATCGAAAAAATATGCGTCGGGCTCAAACCCTAGCAATCGCAAGCACAAAGCCTGCCACTCCAGAATGGTAAGCGTGGGATCAACTCCGGTAACTGGATCTCCACCAACTGGTAGTCCAGTAAGGATGCTGACATCCTGTAAAGTGATGGTCGCCTCACCAAATGGAAGATGAAATATGTATGTCTCTGGACACCATCTCTCAAGCAAAGCAGTAATAAGACCAATATCCATCTATATACGACCAATCCGATATACTCCATAAAATCTCATATATCGTAAATAATCTAACACTCTATGTGGGATATCCTCTGTCCTCCAAAAATCAGCATTGGATCATCGTAAACGAAGGTGTCTGGGCTCCTGCAATAAAATATAATAATTAGATAACGTACATGACTTTTAAAATAAAAATTTAAATGGTAAATAAGATTGTAATGCTTACGCCGCCATCTAAAATAGTCTGTGATCGATGGTGCTCCTGCAATGTAAGAATACTGCTGTCTCGAGGATCGGAATACCGTGATCGTAAGCCATAATACGCTGTCTCAAGCAATCTTATCACAGATGTATTAAAAAATAAGATAATATATTTTAAAAAAAAATTTAAACATCATATTATCACACAATATAACTTAAATACAAAATTCAGTTCATCTCAAGATATTAAACTCGTAAATTCAAATACAATCTCACAGAAATACATAAAACAATGACAAAAATAAATCTTCGAAGCCTTTAATTTCTTCCACTGCTTGAAGTTGAAGTATGTTGAAGTATCCTAGGACAGCGACGGCGGTCATGATCCTTTCCCTACAAATGCCACAGTGGTTCTTACTTCTTATTTGCCTATCATCTATCTCATTTCGTAGTCTCGTTGACTTTGGTCTACCTTTCTGCTTGGATCTCAAACGATGATGATCAGGAATACATTTGAACATACGTGTATGCATCCAATAATCTTCATGTGGTAATGGATTAAAATCACCGCTCCAAGCATTCATATATGCTGTAATTGTATATGCATCATCCATAAAATCACTAAAATATACAGCAATTTCTTGACACAGTTAAAACATGTGAACATGGATATTTGTACATGCTCCACTTTCTACAAGAATATTTTCTTTTAGCTAAAGTAACAGTATGAAATTTTTTCCACCTCGTAACCCTCCGCTTGCTCTCTTCATAAGCACTTCATATATACCTCTTTGAAGGTTGAATGCTTTACTCGGTACTGGTTAGCTTTAACTTGATCTTTAGCAATTTTAATTGCAACATGAGGAGTAAAAAGATTATTTGGATTCTCCTCTACATATCTCAAGATTTGGGCATGCCTCATATTGAAATATTTGATAAGATGATAAAATATCATTTGAACACAAGCTGTAATTGGCACATTTCTAGCTCCTCGTAAAATACTGTTAAAAACCTTCGACAAATTTGTAGTTAAGACACCATAGCGCAGGCCATCATCATGTGCCAATGTCCACTTCTCCTTTTCTATCTCGGACAACCAGCTCCAAGCTTCTTCATTCACTGTTCTGATCCTACCCATGATAAAGTTGAATTTGCGAACTTGATGAGCGCTTTTTGCTTGCCATACTGCTTTTTTCAGCTGCACATTTTTAAAATGAGTGTTGAAATTACTGCAGATATGTCTTAAACAGTATCGGTGATAGGCACATGGTGGACTCCATCCAATAGACTCATCTGCGATGGCATTTAATATACCTGGATGCCTGTCAGAAATTAAGCATATTCCATTTCTATCTTTAACGATATGTGTTCTGAGCTAAAAAGAAACCAACTCCAACTTGCAGTCGTCTCCTCATCGACAATTGCATATGCTAATGGAAATATCCCATTCTCTGCATCAATCCTATTGCAATTAACATCTTACCTTTAAATTTTTCATACAAGTGCGTGCCATCAATGCTGATTATAGGACGACAGTGCGTAAAACCCTAGATAGATGGTTTGAAAGCTCAGAAAATATAATTTAAAACTCGAACATTGGAATTCACAGCTTGAAAAAAATTTCATGAAACAACTGTATCGGGATTTGCATGTTGAAGTGCACCCATATAATAAGATAATTTAGCATAAGACGGTTCCCATTCTCCATAAATATCAACCAATGCCTTCTGCTTTCCACACCATACTTTCCTGTATGATACTGTATATTGAAATTGATTATTAACGGCTGCCACAATAGCTTCAACTTTAACACCGAGATCTTTCTCAACAATGTCGGACTAATGTGCTAATCATCCTTCCACTGACATGTTTGTGGTCTCGACTCAATCCTGTAAACAAACAAGTGTGAGGACCCTCATATTTTGTGATTTGAAAATATCTATATTTTTTCAACAATACAGCACGAAGCCTCCATTTACAATGTTGAACATTATTGATGATGCGCATCGTACGGACCATAATTTCGAATGCGACTGAACTACATTGTATGTACGATGCTTCATAATGTGATAAAGATCAACAGCTCTCCTTACATAATATTTACTCTCAAACATTAGACCTTTACAAAATTCAGTCATCGAAGAGTCCCAAAACTGATTGTCAGAATTCAATCTTCGACTAGCACTAATACAACCACCATCATCTAAATTTATATTATTAAAATATTATGGAGGTTGTGTAAGCGAGGTTGAGATTCTTCCACATTAATATTAGCTTGAACATCTTCATCATCATTCTCATCTTCATCATCATCATCATTACTGCTACTGTCCTCATCCATCCAACAGTCTTCATCTCCATTTTCATCTGACTCAAAACTCAGACTATCAAAATTTATTCCACCGACTATCCAGTCATCGTTTTCTATATGAGTGTCATCTCCCGCACTTATCACTACTTCTAGCAAAGGAGAAGTCACCATAGCAGAAGACACAGGAGAAGTCACCATAGCACTTGGAATAATTGGACAGCTAGGACCGACAGTAGTAGAATGTTGTTCTGCAAAACCAGCCTCAACACTATCGGTTTGCATCATAGGAGTTACGAAAGGTGAGGAAGGCCCAACATTATTATTCGCTTGAGTTAAAAGCCGACTATGGTATCCAAAGCTTGGTACATCTTCCTTTTCAATATATAATTCTAAAAATCGATATTCTGAATATTTCAAAAAAAAGTCAGCATTTCTTCGACATCTTCATCGTCATTAATTGGAACCAAGATATATTTACTTTGCATTAACTGTCCCGACAGATTAGGAGATTTCCATTTCAATTTTATTTCATATTTTTCTATGTCTACAGGAATACTACTGTATAAATGATCCAATAATTCTTGATGTGATAATGATGAAGATACTCTAATCATCCGATTTGCAGGATGACTGTACTGCACACCAGTTTCATCATTCTATATCATACCATCATAATACAATAGTACACGAACTCGAGTACTGGCCATTTTCTCAGAAAAATCTATAAAAAAAATTAACATTATTATTTAATATTATTAATTATTTTATCATTTCAAAAGATTTACATGATACATGCACCATATCATCAACAAATAGGTACAGATAGATCCTATCTCATTCGAGAATTGTATTAATTCTATAGATTAATTACATTAATCAAACGATACGCAAAAAGGACCGAAAGAAATTTCGACAGTATTTCTCCTTAGTTCTCCCACATGACTCAAAATGTGTGAGGAGAACTAAAGAAAAATACTGTCTGAAATTTCTCTCGAACCCTCCGCATATCATTCAAATAATGTAATTATCTATAGAATTAAATACAATTCTCAAACTGTCCAAACTGGACAATCAATTGACCAATGTATATATTTTACGATATCCGTAAAAATATATATTTAATATATATTTTATATGGATAACGTAAAATATTCTACATTCGTCAATTGACGGGTTTATGTTTTCATGAAATGCAATATATTTAAAAATTTGAAATACATCTGAATCTAATGAGATAAAAAATAAAAATAAAAAAAATAATGAAATAAAAAAGATTGAAATAGACGGCCGATCGCGGGGGCCGTCGCGGGGCCGTCGTGGAGCTACCGCCGGGAACCATCACAGAGTGACCGTCGAAGCCCGTGGGCCCCGTCGCCATCACGGCCCATCGCGTCGGACCTGCCCCACCCCCCTGATGCGGCCTGCCACCGGGACGCAGGGCCCACCGCGGGGCGCGCGGCCCGCCGCGACCGTCTGTGGCCGGCGGCCAAGGAAAAGGGAGAGAGAGAGGAAGAGAGAGAGGAAGAGGGAGAGGAGGGGGTCGGGGCCCGCCACCGGGATGCGGGGCCCGCCGCCGGACCGCGTGGCCGCCGCCGGCCATCTGTGGCCGCGGCCAAGGAAAAGGGAGAGAGAGAGAGGAAGAGGAAGAGGGAGAGGAGGGGGCCGGGCCCGCCGTCGGGATGCGGGGCCCGACACCGGGGGTCTGTGGCCTGCGGCCAAGGAAAAGGGAGAGAGAGAGGAAGAGAGAGAGAGAGAGGAAGAGGGAGAGGAGGGGGTCGGGGCCCGTCGCCGGGGCGCATGGCCCGCCGCCGGCCGTCTGTGGCCGGCGGGCAAGGAAAAGGGAGAGAGAAAGGGAGAGAGAGAGAGGAAGAGGGAGAGGATGGGGTCGGGGCCCGCCGTCGGGATGCGGGGCTTGCCGCCGGGGCGCGCGGCCCGCCGCAGGCCGTCTGTGGCCGGCGGCCAAGGAAAAGGGAGAGAGAGAGAGGAAGAGAGAGAGGAGGGGGCCGGGGCCCGTCGTCGGGTCGCGTGGCCCACCGTCGGAGCACGCGGCCCACCGCCGGCTGTCTGTGGCCGGCGGCCAAGGAAGAGGGAGAGAGAGAGGAAGAGAGAGAGAGGAAGAGGGAAAGGAGGGGGTCGGGGCCCGCCGTCGGGGCGTGGGACCCGCAGTCGGGGTGCGCGGCCCACCGCCGGCACGAGAGAATGAGAAAAGAGAGAGAGGGGAAGAGGGAGAGAGAGAGGGAAAGAGGGAGAGAGAGGAGGCAGCTCACCATGCGCCGTGCCATCGGAGAGACGCGGAGAAGAGGGAGAAGGGAGAAGGGAGAAGGAGAAGGAGAAGAGGGAGAAGGGAGAAGGAGAGAAGAAGGGGGGAGGAGAAAACGCCATTCTCTTTGGTATTTTTTTTTAATTTTTTTAATTTTTTTAATTAATTAATTTATTTATTTATAATTTTTTAATAAATAAATTTAATTAAATAATGAGGATAATAATTTAAATAATAATTTTTAAATTAAAATTTAATTTTTTTAATTTATAATTATAATTTTATTTTATTATCATTTTTTATTTATTTTTTATGATATTTTTTTAAATTTTTTTAAAAAAATTTTTATCATTTGAAATTAAAATTTTAGTTTTCTTCCATTTTTATCTTTTTAGCATTCTATTACATATTCTTTTCCTTTACTTAAAATATTTTTTAAATAATTATATTTAAATTAATTTAGTTATTTAAAATGATATTTTTTATTTCAATTATAATTATAATTTTTATTTTTTAAAATTAAAAATTAAAAATTTTATTTTTCAATTAGAATTACAATTTCTATTTTTTCAATTCTATTTTTTTCCTTTTTTTCTTTTTTAGTTTTTTTTTTTTTTTTATAATATTTTTTTCTTTTCTTGAGATAATTTTTTTAAAAAATAATTTGAAATGGACAACGTAATTTGAAATGATATTTTTTATTTTAATTAAAGTTAAAATTTTTATTTTTTTTAAAGTTTAATTTATAAATTTTTTTCCATATTTTTTCTCATTTTTTCACTTTTTTATGCATTTATTTTTATTAAAATTTAATTCAAATTAATTTTTTTAATTCATATTTATAATTATATAATTTTTCTATTTTTTTACGTTTCTTTCTATTTTTATGAAATTTTTTTAGGCTATTTTTTTTTATTTTTTTGAATATTTTTTAAATAAATTAATTTCAAATTGAGAAAGTAATTTGAAATAATATTTTTATTTCAATTAATCTTAAATTTTTATTTCTTTTAAATTTTAAATTATAATTCTTATTTTTTTTTGATTTTTTTAAAAAAAATTATTTTTTAATGGTACTTTTTATTTTTTAAATTTTTTTTAAATTTTTTTGACAAGCATATGAAATGATGTCTTTCAATTAAATTTAAAATTTTTATTTCTTTCATATTTCTTTCTCTTTTTTTTATGATATTTTTAATTTTTAAATTTTTAAGATTTTTTTTAGACATTTCTTAAAAAAATTTGAAAAAAAAACATCTAAAATTATTTTTTTATTTGAATTACAAATTCAAATTTTTATATTTTAAATTTCAATAAAATTAAAAATTTAATTTATTTATTAATTTAAAATTTTAAAAATTATTTTTTTTCATTCTTTTCGAATTTTTTTTTGTGAAAAAAATAGTAAATACTATTTTGAATGGCGTTTTTAAAAACGTCATTCAAAATGACGTTTTTAAAAACGTCATTCAAAATGACGTTTTTAAAAACGTCATTCAAAATGACGTTTTTAAAAACGTCATTCAAAATGGTATTTTTAAAAATACCGTTCAAAATGACGTTTTATTTTTATTTTATTTTTTTTGAGATGATGCCATCGTGGAAAAAAAGGAGTGACATGGCAGGGAGAAAATATCATTCAAAATAATATTTTTCTCTTTTATATTATTTTGATAAAAAATTTAAATTTTAAATTATTTATATAATTAATTTTTTTTTATATTATTCTGAAAAAGAGCTCGAAAAAGTTGGACGGAGTTGGGGTGCGAGTTGCGATAGGTTCTGACTAAATATTTTAATAGAAATAGTTTTAGAGGCTAATTGGCTAGAATGGATGACAGCCAGGATTTTCTCTTTCAATGAGAGAGTGGTAAGAATGGGGCGTTGGTGCATCTAAAGAAACAAAAAAAAAAAAAAAAAGGCGTCCCTTGGACCGCAGTCTTCACAACTCTCCATGTTTTGAGCAGCAAGAGAGCAAGATTTTTTTTTTCTTTTTCTGAAGAAATCAAAGCTTTATTATATATAACAGTAGAAGTTACGACCTGCGAACACCAAGGCAGGCAGCTAGGAGAAATCGCAGCAAGAGGGCGAGACTTTAGGAGGCTAGAACGTTAGGAGGAACAGCCAAGCTTCTTGCATGACTGAGTCTTCTCCCTCTCGCACGCCACATTTTAAAAAAGATGTTAAGGATTGATGCAAAATAATTATAAAAGATTCTTACACTTATAATAGTTACTTAGCAGCACCGATAGCTAAAAATATAATGGAAGGGAGATTATTTTAATAGAACACGTCGGCTCGAAGGGTGTACATACAAACTGACATTTGACAAGTAAATGCACGATAAATCACCTTTGCATGAATATGCGTGATGTCACCACTTGAATTATGTTATGCAAGCGCGAATGTTAAACCTGACTATATATTTTTGATGTAACTATGTTATACATCAAAACATACTGAAAAAGTGGCCGGTGGAGGTTTTGCTATCCTCTTGCGTATTTTGTTTGGCTGACAATGCTAACTATTCCATATGTTCTTTCTTCTTGCATAAATGATTAAGTTGCAGAAATGGTTGTCTAAGTTGTACATACCTATATGCATATACATGCATGCATGCATCCATAGATACATGCATGCATACATACCTACATTTGCATATATATCAATCCCCAAATATCTCCATATTTATGTATTAATTCATGCAATCTTTTCTGTGAGCACATTAGTCATTCCAATAATATTTGACAACATTGTGGTTGAGGCTTATTATAGCTGAAAAATGATAAAAATTTCTTGGGGAAAATGAAGAGAGGAGAAGGGGAGTTCGTATTTTTTTTTTTTCTAAGTGGTTCTCCAATTTTCTCCTACACTAAGTGAAGATGTTATTTTCATAAAAGATTATTCAACTCTTTTCTAAGGATGACATATAAAAACCTTATAGGATAGTAAAATTTATATGAAAATGAAGTCATTGAAACCGTTCAGGATCTCTCCCATCAGTCTGTCCGATCCAAGATCTCTCTCATCTACCAACTTCTCGCTGTCGTCGAGCAGCACCTTAGTTTTCCAATCCCAACTTCAAAAATTTTTAATGAGGAGGACTTCACAAACTCTCGGATAAGCTAGAGATCAAATCTACAAGGATGTCCTTTTAGAATGTGCCTCACCCATTAGAGGCAATATCTAAATCAGTCACAAAAATTAAAAGATAAATGTTATTCATGATGATTGTGTAGAGATTAATTTTATCATAATAATCATCAAGTATATCCTTATCATTTTATTAGAGACTTATCTTTAGTCAGAGTTCATATTAATTAAACCAACTAAAACAAATCCAATGCATGTCAATGTGGGCCACATCCGGATGGAACTTAATAGGATAAATTCTAAAATAATATAGTTACTAGATCTGAATCTACTAGGAACCTAACACATTTTGGAGAATAATATTTAGCTCCTATTTCTTGTACTTGACCTGAGAGATTTATACATGGATAATTATAGAATTACGGGGATTAATATGAAAATGCAAAACTCATAAAGATTAAATATGAAATATTGTGGGACTAATATATAAAAAAATCCCATATAAACACACAAGCTTCTGCTTATCAATATAGTTTTAATGCAAAATATATTTCGTTTGTTGGATTTGGATATGATATGTTTTTCATTCACTAGGTCATCATTTACTACCTATCATTTTCAATACCATTTCATGCTAGATTTAGATATCTTGCATAGCATTGTGAATTATTAATTATTATATTGCTGTATGCTTGTCTCATATATTTTAATAACATTGTGTAGTAAATAACTAAATATTTTAAATTGATGGTAATTGGTCGTCTTCCTCAACAAGGACATGTGCTGCATATATCTTGGATAATTTGACCAGCAAACCAACTTGCGAGAAGCATTTCTTACCATAACGGCTTCCAAGGGCACCCGATCCACTAAGCCCACATGCCAGTGAAAGGTTAAAATTTTAGTGACTTTTCTATATATATTCTTATTTAAAAATGTTTGGACTAAAATCATACACTTAATGATTGAAATGAAGCTGGCCAGATTTATTTTGAGGCCATCATTCTTTCTTCAAAAATTTGAATGCTTATCAAATTATTGCATTGCATTATTTTATCATTATTATTATTTGAGACATGCTGTATACACTTTTTTGTTCTTTTGATCCGTTTGAGAAAGTAAACAATCAAATCAATTATTACATACGTATATTATTTTATTAAAATACTATTTAACCAAGTATTTGATCATTGTGTCCTAAATTTATAGTTTGACCCGGCATCAGTTTTCACTTGCAAGCCGCGAGCGGGCCCCCGCAGAGGCACTTGTTGTTGGAGTAGGAAGACTGGCCAAACTTCGCGGTCAGGGCACCGGCCGGGATTTCTCCGCACAGCTCGTTGTAGCTCACGTTGAACTGGACCAGACCGGTCACCTGGTTGATCTGGGCCGGTATCCCTCCATAGATCTTGTTATGGCTCAAATCCAACAAGGTCAGCTTTGTCGGGAAGCTCACGTCCGTCAGGTCAAAGCTTAGCATGTTCCTCGAGAGATCGATCTGGGTGGCCGGTTTAGACGAACCGAACAAGAAGGACGCGTCGCTGGCGATCTGGTTCCACGAGAGGTCAATGATGCCCCAGTTCGGCCCGCCGAGAAAGGCGGGTATAGTGCCGGTGAGGGAGTTGTGGAAGAGGTAGAGGTCAGGCGGGGAGTCCTTGGAGAAGGAGCCGAAGGAGGCGGGGACGGCGCCGGAGAGGCGGTTGTGGTCGAGGTGGAGGGCTTGAAGGTTGGGGAGATTGGCGAGGGAGGAGGGGATGGCACCGGAGAGCTGGTTGTCTAGAGGTCCATGATGGTGAGGGTGGTGAGGGTGGAGAGGAAGGCAGGACGGGCCCGGAGACGGCGGTGTTCATGATGCGGAAGAGCTGGATGTTCTTGAGGCCGGCGAGGGCGGTGGGGATGGTGCCTGACAGCTTAGGGAGCTGGTTGAGGAGGAGGTTGTTGAGGTGGGGGAGGTCTGCAATGGCCGGAGTGATGGTGCCGGTGAGGTTGTCGTCCTGGAAGATGGAGAGGCCGGTGACGCGGCCGGTGGAGTCGCAGTCGACGCCGTACCAGTCACAACAGGCGGTGGAGGTCTTTTAGGAGGCAAAGTGGTAGGCGTTGTTGAAGGCGGTCTTGATGGAGAGGAGGGCCTTCTGGTCGTCTTAGTTGCACTGGGCAGCGGAGATGGGAAGGGGGGTGGACGACACGAGGAAGAGAAGGAAAAATAGGAGCAAAGAGGAGACAGTGAGACCGGATGCCATTTTTATGGTTTAGATGAAGATAATTAATTTGGTGCAAGCAAAGTTTGTTGGAACTTGAAGGATGGAGGGGAGAAGGGGTGGCGTTTTATAGCAAGTTTGGGAGATAGAAGTCGGTCAATTGTGGCGTGCTAGCCATGCATCTTATCCAGAATGGAGAAGAGTAAAGAAAATGTGGCGGCGCCATGGAAACGGGTGGCATCAAGCAAGAAAACTTGAGGAGAAACGGTCGAAGGACAGGGTGAGGAGTTCTGCTGACCCCTTCGGCTGTGCTTTGTTTAAAATGAGTAAATCGTAAAGTACAAGAACGGTAAGATTGTGTGAGATCTCGAGGGTGGTAGTATTGGTGTTCCACGTAATACTAAGTGGATAAAGATATATAATGCTAAGAATGTGAATGACTTGACTTAAATTAATTTGCTGAGGAAGGTGCTATTTATTCGTTGGTGGACCTTCTGGAGTTTCGTTTGAATAGATGGGGTTAGGCAGATTTGTTTTGAATCATAACATCTAGAAGTAATGTTCTAGGGCCCAACCATGGCAACCAAAAACGCAAAATCTCCACCCACTGGCATGGATGGATTGGTGTAATTCATGGGACCGGAGTGACACGTGACAATCTTGGAAGAATACGTGCATATTTGGTACTAGGGTTGCGCCTCGAAACATTTTTCAAACCTCAAATATCGTCTCCAATTTTATTACGATGGTGCTTTTGAAAAATGTAGGTCCAGATATGTTTGATAACCGGGTCTCCGTTCGGGTAGTTTTATTTTTGACAATATTTTCTTGATGATAAGGGAGACAGCAGAGAAGAATAAAATGAAAGAATAAAAGAGATCACAAAGGTTGGTCAGCATAGCAGAAGTTGCTAACCCAGAGAAAGTAACAGAGAAGAGAAGAAGATGCGAGAAGAAAAGAGAGTAGGAAAGTAACAAAGATCTCAGTTTGAACGATCCTTCAGTCTTAGGTTCCTTGTGGAAGTATTAATCAACAGCCGTGACAACAAGAGGAGAGACAGTCCTCAAGCCAGCAAAAAGAGATCTCAAATCTGTGAGGTTGCAGCAGGTCAGAAGCCAACAGCATTCGGACTCTCTTAGGAGTAAAATCTCCTCTACTCTTGGACAAGTTTACCATCATTATCAGGGAAATGAGTAGAAGGCCAGAAAGTCCCGTAGGAAGTGAAAGAAACTGCAATCAAGGTAATCAAGGGAGTCTGGTCTGAGAAGATATTATTTATGCGAGGATGATCCTTGGGACCGACGAACTGTTGGTGGAGGGGGACTTGATGATGGTGGTGACTTAGCTTCAGGGAATTTGAGACCATGCGACTATTTCTCATCCGATGTCCAGATTTGCTTTGGGGATGTTCCTCTCGTGAGATTCAGCACATTTATTGTGAGGCAAACAGTGCAACAGATTGGGTGGTCTTATTTATTGCCATCACTTGTATAGAATTTGGATTAATGCTTCTCTTTTATCTTTATCCTTTCGAGACATTTTTGTTTCTGATCTTTTGGATTGTCTTCATTACTAAGGTTGTATGAAGCGACTGTCCCATTAAAGAAAAAAAATAAAAAAAAGCATAATCAAGGGAGTCCTCCTACTCAAATAAGTATCTGCAAGCCCGTGCATTCTTTTTTGACATTATCTTTGATAGCAATAGATGGATAAAATGGCAGATCTGTATGACTCATCACTGCCAACTAACCACATTCTAGATGAAGAGCAATCGCTTAGGTGCAAAATTCATCAGAAATAAGTTGATTAATGACATCCATTTTAGTCTGATTCATACTAATTTTATCATTTCGAAATGAACGTAGTCCTAGTAGTGTTTTTTTTCTTGAAAAGGAAAAACAAAACAAGGAATTCCCAGGATTACGGCATATACACTAATCTACAAGTATCACACGAGGAAAGCAAAAACATGGAGACCTAGAAATCAACTAATCGTATCTGCTAAGCCGGTATAACTACAAAAGATCTGCCACACTATCAACCTACTCACTGCCTTCTTGACATGTATGAGAATACTCCACCAACGAGTCCAGAAGACCAATAACGTAAGGATGAGTAGAAGATGAAGATCTACAAGCAATCTAAGATATGACAGCCTGCTAGTTTCGACCTTTAACCAAATTCTGTGAGCATGCAGAACTGAGATGGCATATGGAAAACCCTTCCAAGCTCCTCATTGTTCGGGAAATGATGGTAGCTGGAGAACCTTTCACCCCTCCTTCCCGTGCTTAGGCCTCTTACCCATTTTCTTTAAGAACCACAGCCACATTAGTCCTGTACGAAGGTTTGCACCTGGGCCTAGCCTCCAAGGAAATCTGGTACATAATTTAGGCTGGGCTTGATAAGGGGCAGATGAGCTGACTTAATTTCCAACACTAGCTGCAAAGAAGAGAACTGACAGATGGCACATGAAAAACAGAGCAAAATGGGAATAGAAATTAAAAATGCACCCTAGCATTGCATTCTAGTTTACTATTTTGCTCTTTTTTTCCTCTTGCAGAGAAGGCTGCTGAGAATTTTTGAACTCCAGAATTAATTGGATGGGAAAGAGGTGATCTGAAAATCTCCTCACCAAAAACCACATCTGGAACTGTGTCAGTCCTAAAGGTAATTCAGTAGAAAAAGAGGGAAAGTATGGTCAATGAATAAATGGAGAAATATATTTTGTTTGATTGGATTTTTCAAAAAAGAAAAATAAGAAAGCAGTTCTTTTATAAGAATAAGATTTTCATATTTTATGGAAAAGAAAAATCCATAATGAATATATATATGAAAGTCACTTTTCTACGGACTGGGATTGGCGTAATTTTTTCCAATCGTGCTTAATTTTAAGCTTTTAGATAGAATGAGGAAGATCTTTCCCTTTATTAAGTATATAACATATATTTTGTATAACTTTCCCAAAAATGTGGATGCTTAATCAAACATAAGTCATTTTGGAATGTACCATTTTTTTTTTCTAGTTAACCAACATGGAAAAATACTTTTTTAGGCATTATGTATCCAAGCATCAACTTCCTAAGATAAATATTCTAGTGGAGAAATTTTTCTGCGAACCAAAGGAGTACTAAAGGTAATGGAAGT